>NC_084653.1:4987500-5287500 GCF_019802595.1 Syngnathoides biaculeatus | reverse complement strand
GATCCTGGGCAGGGAGCGATGAACACTGGCAGAGCTAGCATTTGTAAGACCACTGGACAGCAGGATGAGGACCATTCAGTGTTGGAGTACACCCAGAAGCTGCAGGATAGACTTGAGGCTGCACATGTGTTTCCCCAAAACCAGGTGGAGATAGCTGGTATGAGACAAAGAGTAACTAAAATATACGAGGCAAGTCAGGTGAGCTGGCTTGGGTGTACTCAGGGAGATGTCCTGGTTTTTTTTTGTTTTTTTTAGATAAAGCCTGGTGCACCAGGAGTGCATGTGGATCCAAGTTCCCTGGATCGCATGCCTGTTATTCCTGTTCAGTCACCTAGTGACAGATGTGCCAGACTTTGGTCAACTATAGACTCGGGCAGCAACCGCCAAGGTTCAAGGATGTTTTTGTTGTTTTGTTGAATACCTGTAATTCTCAGTGTACCCATTTAACAGGTGTGACTGTGTGTGACATTACAGTAACATGAATTATGAATGATTTTTTTCAAATTATCCAGCGAATGAGGGGGAAGTAACACTGCTGCAACAACTCATATGCATATATTCATATTTATTAAAAATATATAGTAGAGGAACAAAAGGTTATTTCTTGACACACACGATAATGAGTAATACAAGTGCGTTACATGAAAGTGAAGCAGATTATTTATACATTAATTTGGCTGAGGTCATTTTTAAGTGGCTCCAGTCTCTAAAGAGGACGTCCCTTAGGGTTGGTTTTTGTTTCGACTGAGTGATCACATGTCAGCATTTCTTCTCCATCTAGCATTTACGCACACATTGAGACGGTGAGAAAGACAGATAGTCAGACAAATAGTGAGAGATCAATACTGGTCAAAGCTGCCACGTTGTTGGAGGGCTTTCACAGTGAGATGCATAAGTGGGATTTCTAACATTTTATTAAGTGCACTTCTTGCTCATGGAAAGCCACTGAAGAAAATGTTTCCTTAACAAAGGATGCAAAAACACATGTTCTTGTAAAGGCCACTGATTATACATTATAAATAATTTCTTTAGCGTTAAGGCAGTAAAGCCTTCCGCAAAGTTAGGATGACACTACTTTGCAAGCCTCGCAAACAAATGTTATTTTACTAGTACCCAATATCCTCACAAGTAAAAGAGATCAGCGTATTAGTAGAATGACTTGACTTTGCTGGTCTAGTAGAACTATTTTCCTCTACTACAGTACTGTCTCCCACTGCTGTATGACCAGTGTAATCCGCCTTCTGTCTGCAGTTCGCTGGGATAGGCTACAGAATATCCACATGACCCCAGTGAGAATCAGGGGCGAAAAAATGGATGGAGTGATAATTACCCAATACACACAGTTGAAAACACCCTAAAATGGCTAAGAGTTAAATATTGGAGTATTCTGAAGTCCCCTTCGCTGAGCCCTGATCTAAATCCTATTGAACATCTGTGGAGTGAGTTGAAACATGCCATCTGGAGAAAGGACCCTTCAAACCTGAGACAAATGGAGCAGTTTGTGCATGAAAAGTTGGCTAAAACTCCCGCTGAGAGGTACAGAAGTCTCACGGAAAGCTACAAAAATCGTTTGAGTGCGGTGATTTGGGAAGCATTGTTTTTATCCAGGCCTTTTTCATGAGTTGGGCTTTTAATATAATTCTGACAAACTACAATTAAAAAGCAATGTTTCATTATCATTGGTTCATTTTCATAAAATCTTTATTCATTACAACTTTTGTCAGATGGAAATTATTTCTCTGACCACTATAGGTTTTCTTTAAATGAAAGTGATGTCTCAACAGTTTGATCTGCGTGTGCACACTAGAAAAAGAGCAGCAAAACCCCTGATTTGTATTCATATCACTTTCTCATTCAAAAAAACTTGAAATTAGCTCTCTTTGGTCATGCGCCAATCTGCAATAGTCTCAAACATGGCATACTTTTCCAAATATGACCTTTAAATGGCAATTTGCGGTGCAATCTATTAATTTGTCTGATTGTTTGAAGGGATTACACTAAATGCATACCTATGGGGGGCACAAACCAGTGCAATCTGTAGGCCGGTCCCAAGCCCGGATAAATGCAGAGGGTTGCGTCAGGAAGGGCATCCGGCGTAAAAACTGTGCCAAACAAATATGTGCGTTCATCTAAAGAATCCCATACCGGATCGGTTGTGGCCCGGGTTAACAACGCCCGCCCCCAGCACTGCTAACCTGCAGGGCGTCGGTGGAAATTCAGCTACTGTGGGTCGAAGACAAAGAAGAGGAGGAAAATGGATCCATCGTCAGAAGAAAAAGAGGAATGCAATGAGGCTACAACTGAGTGTAGGGATTTTGAATGTTGGGACTATGACAGGAAAAGCTCAGGAGTTGGTTGACATGATGATTAGGAGAAAGGTTGATATTCTGTGCATCCAAGAGAGCAGGTGGAAAGGTAGTAAGGCTAGAAGTTTAGGAGCAGGGTTTAAATTATTCTACCACAGAGTAGATGGGAAGAGAAATGGAGTAGGGGTTATTTGAAAGGAAGAGCTGGCTAAGAATGTCTTGGAGGTGAAAAGAGTATCAGATCGAGTGATGAGACTAAAATTTGAAATAGAGGGTGTTATGTATAATGTGGTTAGCGGCTATGCCCCACAGGGAGGATGTGACCTAGAGTTGAAAGAGAAATTCTGGAAGGAACTAGATGAAGTAGTTCTGAGCATCCCAGACAGCGAGAGAGTTGTGATTGGTGCAGATTGTAATGGACATATTGGTAAAGGAAACAGGGGCGATGAAGAAGTGATGGGTAAGTAAGGCATCCAGGAAAGGAACTTTGAGGGACAGATGGTGGTGGACTTTGCAAAAAGGATGGAGATGGCTGTAGTGAACACTTATTTCCAGAAGAGGGAGGAACAAGTGACCGACAAGAGCAGAGGTAGAAGCACGCAGGTGGATTATATTTTGTGCAGACGATGTAATCTGAAGGAGGTTACTGACTGTAAAGTAGTGGTAGGGGAGAGTGTAGCTCAACAGCATAGGATGGTAGTGTGTAGGATGACTCTGGTGGTGGGTAGGAAGATTAAGAAGACAAAGGTACAGCAGAGAACCATGTGGTAGAAGCTGAGAAAGGAAGAATGTTGTGTGGCCTTTCGGAAAGAGGTGAGACAGGCTCTCGATGGACAGCAGAAGCTCCCGGAAGACTGGACTCCGACAGCCAAGGTAATCAGAGAGACAGGCAGGAGAGTATTTGGTGTGTCTTTTGGTAGGAAAGGGGAGAAGGAGACTTGGTGGTGGAACCCCAAAATACAGGGAGTCATACAAGGAACGAGATTAGCAAAGAAGTGGGATACTGAGAGGACTGAGGAAAGGCGAAAGGAGTAAATAGATATGCGATGAAGGGCAAAGGTAGAGGTGGCAAAGGCTAAACAAGAGGCATATGAAGACATGTACACCAGGTTGGACACGAAAGAAGGAGAAAAGGATCTCTACAGGTTGGCCAGACAGAGGGATAGAGATGGGAAGGATGTGCAGCAGGTAAGGGTGATTAAGGATAGAGATGGAAATGTGTTGACTGGTGCCAGTAGTGTGCTAAATCGATGGAAAGAATACTTTGAGAAGTTGATGAATGAAGAAAATTAGAGAGAAGGAAGAGTTGAAGAGGCAAGTGTGAAGGACCAGGAAGTGGCAATGATTACTAAGGGCGAAGTCAGAAAGGCACTACAAAGGATGAAAAATGGAAAGGCAGTTGGTCCTGACATACCGGTAGAGGTATGGAACCAATTTGGAGAGATGGCTGTGGTGTTTTTGACCAACTTATTCAACAGAATGCTAGTGGGCGAAAAGATGCCTGAAGAATGGAGGACAAGTGTTCTAGTTCCCATTTTTAAGAACAAAGGGGATGTTCAGAGCTGTGGGAACTATAGAGCAAGTTGATGAGCCAAACAATGAAGTTATGGGAAAGAGTAGTGGAGGCCAGACTCAGGACAGAAGTAAGTATCTGTGAGCAACAGTATGGTTTCATGCCTAGAAAGAGTACCACAGATGCATTATTTGCCTTGAGGATGCTCGTGGAAACACACAGAGAAGGTCAGAAGGAGCTACATTGTGTCTTTGTGGATCTAGAGAAAGCCTATGACAGAGTACCAAGAGAGGAACTGTGGTACTGCATGCGTAAGTCTGGTGTGGCAGAGAAGTATGTTAAAATAGTACAGGACATGTATGATGGCAGCAGAACAATGGTGAGGTGTGCCTTAGGTGTGACAGAGGAATTTAAGGTGGAGGTGGGACTGCATCAGGGATCAGCTCTGAGCCCCTTCCTGTTTGCAGTGGTAATGGATAGGCTGACAGATGAGGTTAGACTGGAATCCCCTTGGACCATGATGTTCGCAGATGATTTTGTGATATGCAGTGAAAGCAGGGAGCATGCAGAGAAACAATTAGAAAGATGGAGACATGCACCGGAAAGGAGAGGAATGAAAATTAGCCGAAGTAAAACAGAATATATGTGCGTGAATGACAAAAGTGGAGGGGGAAGAGTGATGCTACAGGGAGAAGAGATGCGAGGGTGGACAACTTCAAATATTTAGGGTCAACAATCCAGAGCAATGGTGAGTGTGGTAAGGAAGTGAAGAAACGGGTCCAAGCAGGTTGGAACAGCTGGCGAAAGGTGTCTGGTGTGTTATGTGACAGAAGAATCTCTGCTCGGATGAAGGGCAAAGTTTACAAAACAGTTGTGAGGCCGCCCATGTTGTACGGATTAGAGACGGTGGCACTGAAGAAACAACAGGAATCAGAACTGGAGGTAGCAGAAATGAAGATGTTGAGGTTCTCGCTCGGAGTGAGCAGGTTGGATAGGATTAGAAATGAGCTCATTAGAGGGACAGCCAAAGTTGGATGTTTTGCTGACAAGGTTCGAGAGAGCAGACTTAGATGGTTTGGACATGTTCAGAGGCGAGAGAGTGAGTATATTGGTGGTAGGGTGCTGAGGATGGAGCTGCAAGGCAAAAGAGCGGGAGGAAGACCAAAGAGAAGGTTTATGGATGTGGTGAGGGAAGACATGAGGGCAGTTGGGGTTAGAGAGGAAGATGCAGGAGATAGGCTAGGATGGCAAAAGATGACAAGCCGAAAGGAAAAGAAGAAGACACTAATACATTACATTTTAAACACAAAAGAACTCATCTTTTTGAGCAGTTTCATCTTCACAATTTTTGAATTTTATTCTGAAGTATTCGTTTATCTGGTTTGTCATATGAAGCCATCGTCTAAATTGGGCATGTTTGTGATTACGTCAACATGGTATTATGTTTGCCACATCCTGCACATATTCTTTCTCGCTCTCTTCTCTCTCTGTATATGTATAATATATAATGCAACAAAGACATTTTATGTACTTACTCTAAGGGTCTTGTTGATCCATTCATTCAAAATTAAGTAGCCAAAATGCAATTAAATGAAATGAGTTATTTTACTTTGAGAAAGCAATGTTTTTAACAAGATAACTTAAATACAGTAATTTAAAACAAAATCTTCCCAGCACTGTGTTTGACGTTGCACATGTATAGGACAACTATAGGACTACTAGTAGGACAACTACATGTTACAGGCGAGACAAAACTTTGCATTGTTGCTACTTGAGCAGCACTAGGTGTTAACTGGTAGAATTTTATATCATCGCTAATATAACTAAATGTTGTTGGTGCCCAGTTGTCAACTAGTGCACTTTTTGCTTCAATGGTATCATGTAATTTTCCTACTTGTTTGCCCAATCTGTTCTACTAGTGAGGACAAAGAGCACGCTCATAATGGGGCTTAAGTCGGATATTGAATATTTCCATAAAGTTGTTTAAACATTTGTTGGAAAAAATATTCGTAAGTCATGGTAGTTCAACAGGTTCTACTAATGCGCTGAATTGCCTTACTAGTGAGAAAAAAGGGTACTAGTACACACACCTTAAGGTGGATATCAAGGATGTTGAATCAATGCTTCAACGGCTCTCGTTAAAATTTCAAACCACAGTGGAATACCCTTACGCATGTGGGATGTCATGCCTTTGTGATGTCTACCGAAGGCAAAAAAAAAATTATTTCAAGCCCCACCACCTGTTCTATGTTGGTCCCCTTTATACATCTTTACAGCTGCAAAGCAGTAATAGAGAAAAGCTGTTTTTTAAAGGCAACATGGAAGGGTTTACAGTTGATGACAGAAGTACGTGATCTCGCCTAAAGGGGGTATCCTTTGGGCGATCGAGTCCCTTCAATGACAAAACAAGTCACTCATGCTTGTGGTTATCAGAATTCCAGCTTTCCTATTGGAGTGGTCTGATGCGGACCATACTTTAACAACCACATTGATTCTCATGCTTGAAACCGGTACAACCACAAGGTTGTTTTAGCCACATGGATGGAAAGCTGTGCTTTCCATGCTACTACTCAACACCCTAAAGGGTGTGGAGCGTACAGGGTTGGCCGCTCTGCATACACAACACAAATGAGATTGTCACAACAGCTATGTTATCTGGAAATACAAAAAGAACACTTTCAACATGAAACTACACATTTTTTTGGGGGCAGCTTGCTCGACTAGTGGTTAGTAAGTCTCCCTCACAGCCGAGAGGTGATCGGTCGAATCTTATCGTGGGCGCTCTTGTCTGGAGTTTGCAATTTTCCCAGTGCTTGTGTGGGTCTCCTAAGGGGTCAGGTGTCCTAGCACATTCCAAAAATATGCATGTTAGGTTCACTGAAGACTAAATTGTCCATTGGCGTGAATGTGCCCTTGATGAGCTGGCTACCAGTCCAGGGTGTAATTTGCCTCCTCCCCAAAGTCAGATGGTACACGCTCTAGTTCACAGGCTACTCAAATATGGACAAGCTCTCGAAAATGGATGGGTGAATGTACACATGGCTTCAAACATTTTTGTTTTAAGTGTATGCTTCAGGTAACTTAAAATGATGCATTTCACAAATGTTATTTTTCCCATCTATTTAAATTTTTAGGCCCACCCTGTATACATAACTAAACATCTTGAGGGTGATTGCTTTAACAAGTTATACATGTATATTTGTGTCTTTGTAAGAGAACATGACTGCAATCAATGCTGGTTTTCCCTTGTAAAAACTGAAATCTTTGGCTGACTTTGTTCATGTCTTCATACTTCATTCTATTATACAGAACTTTCAAGTGACTAAATATGAGACAGATACAAGAGGATATATGTGAAAGTAAGTGTAAGGGTCGGCGAATAAACGCTGATACTGCAAGCGGGGGTGAGGGAGTGCTGCTGGTCTGTAGCCGTGGCAACATCACAAACAGGCATGTCATCGACGAGTGGCAACTGCTCGCGCCATCTATTAAGAAAAAAAAGAAACTCAAGAAAGGACTTGCACAAAGAGTTAAAACATATGCAACTTTAGCAGAACTAAGTACAGTGGAGCCTCGGTTCTCGACCACAATCCATTCCAGAAGGCCGGTTGAAAAGTAAAACGTTTGAAATTACAATTAATGGGAAATGGAATAATGCATTCCAAGCCTAAATTTTTTTTTTTTTCGCATTTCCTGATAATAAGCTGCACAGTAGAAATACATGTATAGTTGAAATACTTTATATAATTAAATCATTTAAGAAATACATTTATTTTTTGCTTAAAATGTATGCTTTAGTCGTAGAGTATGCTAGGCTGGTAGGGCATTGCCGTATTTGTAGAGACTCGGCCCCCAGCCTTGTAAACCTTTTATTATCAAAAAAAGTGTAGAATAACTTGAAACAAGCAATAACAAGGGGGAAAAAAACTGAAAATGTGTTTTTTATTTGCACAGAAAGTAACATACAAAAAAATGTAACTTGCAACTAGAGGTACGGTTAAAGGAACAAAAGAAAGAAAACTGCAAAACAATCAACTGTTTCAAATGTCTTCGGTGGGGGTGACTCGCCCCTTTTTAACAAAGAACCAATCTAATGAAGACTGTTTCTGCCATCTTTTGAGGACTTTTTTGAAGTGCCTCATAACAACATCATTGAAATTTTGCAATGCTTTGCAACATTCTTTACTTTGTTGGGGTGATGGGAGTTCGACAAAATTATGGATGTTGTCCCATTTGGCGCAGATAGATTTTATATCCTCACTTGAGACATCCTTCCTGCCTCCAGCCTCATCTCCTCCTCCAACGTCTTCTTCTGCTCCTCCTGAAGGTGCAGGAGTTCCTTAGTAGTGAGCTTGACACGATGCTCCCTCCAGCAAGTCATCAAGATCATCAGTGTCCATGTCCAAACCGAGATTTTGGCTCATTACCATTTCATGGATGAGTTGACAATCCTGTGGAGACCCAAAAATCATGAAGGGTTAGCTGAGTGTCACTTGTCACCTCGAAGCATCTTTGGAACAAAAATTTTGGACACAACTTCTTGAAATTGGCGATGATTGCTGGTCCATGGACTGAATGAAGGCGTCGTGTTAGGAGGAAGAAACTTGAATTTGATTAATTCAAATTCATCTGTTAAATCGTCCTCCAAACCTGGAGGGTGGGCAGGCGCATTGTCCATAAGCAGAAGGCAGTGTAAGGGCAACCTTTTTCTCCTCCAAATAGGCCTTCACAGTCGGTACAAAATTGCTGGGTCAGCCAAGCCTTGGAGTTGGACCACCACATAACAGGCAATGTACGATCATAATGCTGTTCTGCTTGAATGCACGGGGATTCTCAGAATGGTACACTTGGAATCACCGATAGCATTACTACATAAAAGAAGCGTAAGCCTGTCCTTCATAGGCTTGTGCCGTGGCATCAACTTTTTCTCCTGCGTGATGTAGGTCCTTTGTGGCATTTTCTTCCAGAATAGGCCCGTTTCATCACAGTGGAAAACCTGCTGGAGAAGGAAGTCATTGGCCGTGACGAAATGGGCAAACACGGCTTTGAATTTTTCCGCGGTCGCACGCATTACGTCTTTTCCGTTTTTTTCGGAGGTGCGTCCGAAGTCACAATAACAAATCGCCGTGGATCAGCTGGTCGGGGCATTTGAATACCGATTTTCGTTTGAAAACCAAAGCAAAAAAATTCATTTTCATTCGAAAACTGATTTGTATAAAAACAAAGATGTTTGAAAACCAAGGTACCACTGTACTGTATACCATATTTGTTTTTGCTACTTGACTACTTGACAGCCGAGTACAAAGATGGAAGGACAAAACACTAATAAAATAAAGCTACTTTAGAAGACATTTGTTTATAATGGTTTAGCTCACTAAAAGACGTTATGGCTGATGCCATTTTGAGTAGAACCATGATGAATCATACAATTCACAAAAAAATAAGCCATGAGACACGGCTAAAAGACTCCTAAAATTAACAATATAAAGTGGAATCTCAGGGTTTGAACGTCTCAGTGGTTGTACAAAAAGTAAGAAAAGTATGTATAAAAAAAAAGTGGCTTTTGACCCAATTCTCGGTGGCCGAACGCCTAGGTAAAGCTGAAACCATGTTAAATGGGTAGCCAACTCAAGCCGAGGAATGACGAACATGCTGCTAACCTCGACTCGGGACATAGTGAGTTGGTGATGAGAGTACTTCATAGATCTCCTTAAATCCATCGAAACACCTTAAGGAAGCAGCGTATGAAGTCTCTGAGGTGGGGTCTCCTATCTCTGGGGTTGAGGTCACTGAGGTGCTGAAAAAACTCCTTGGTGGCAAGGCCACAGGGGTGGATGAGATTTGCCCAGATTTCCTTATGGCTCATGAAATTGTGGGGCTGCCCTGGTTAACATGCCTCACCAACATCGCATGGACATCGGCGAGAGTGCCTCCAGATTGGGAAGCTGAGGTGGTGGTCCCTCTTTTTCAGAAGGGGGACCGGAGGGTATGTTCCAACTACAGGGGAATTACCCTCCTCAGACTCCCTGGTAAAGTCTATTAAGGGGTGCTGGATAGGAGAGTCACTCGCTACGTTGAATCTCAGATTCAGGACGAGGTTCGTTTTTTGTCCTGACCGTGAAACAGTTGACCGAGTCTACAACCTAGACTGGGTCCTCAAAGGTACATGGGAGTTCGCCCAATCAGTCTACATGTGTTTTTGTGAATTTGGAGAAGGCATTTGACCTTGTGCCTTGGGGAGTCCTGTGGGTTTTCTTCGGGACTATGGGGTACCGAACTACCTGATACTAGCTTTTGGTCCCTCCAGAGTTTAGTCCGCATTGCTGGCAGTAAGTCGGACTTGTATCCAGTGAGGGTTGGATGACACCAAGGCTGCCCTTTGTCACCGATTTTGTCCATAACTTTTATGGACAGAATTTTTAGGCACAGCCGAGGCGTCGAATGTGTTCGGTTTGGTGGACTCAGCATTGCATCTCTGGTCTGCAGATGATGTGGTTCTGTTGACTACATCAAGCTATTGTCTCCACCAACTGAATGTGAAGCGGTCAGGATGGAAATCAGCACCTCCAAATCTGAGACTATGGTCCTGAGTTGGAAAAGAGTTGCGTGCCCGTGCCCGTGGTGAGCAGATGGTTTAGGGCATAGTCTGCTACCTGATATATACAATGTTTTAGTTGCTCCAACTGAAAATTTATTCTGATTGAAGCTCACAGGTGTTCTCCTCTTGCCCGTGAGGGTTTTCTTCAGGCACTCCAGTTATCTCCCACATCCCCAAAACATGGGAAGGAACAAACATTCATTGGAAACTAAATCAAGGGTCACCAACACGGTGCCCGCAGGTGCATGGTAGCCCACGAGGACAATTTAAGGTGCCCGTGAGGTATGTTGTAAAAATACCACAGCTTTAAATTTTGAATCTGACAAGCTTTTGTTATTTAAATTTTTAAAATACCTGTAATGTCACATCATACAATAAATTAAAACGAAAATATTTTATCCATGTATAATGAACTATGACCGAAGTTTCCTGCAAAAAAATCATACAATCAGTTTTCACGAAGTAGCCCGCAGCCTCAAAAAAGTTGATGACCCCTGCTCTAAATAAACAAAAACATCCAACACCGCATAATAGGAATGATGATGAAAGGACATTGTAAATTTGCATTCCTTGGAGCTTTGGCTGATTACATTAATAAAAAAATCCATCTGTTATTACATTACAAAACAAACTTCATATTATCACGTGATCATACAGAGTTTTAAATAAAGTATTCATTGATTTTCCGTTCTGCTTATCCTCGCTAGGTTTGCAGGCTTGCTTGTCCCAGCTTTCTTTGGGCAAGAGGCGGGATATACCCCAAACGGTTGCCAGTCAATCACAAGGATTGTGTTACAAATAATAATTCTTAGTAATCAATTTTTTACAATTCTGCACTGTATTACAAAAGAACACGTGCTCCCATTTATGCAGTCCTTGAATGCACTTCATGCACTCATGTAGTTGCTGTGTGCCTATCTTAGTTTCATTGGGAAAATGGAAAATCCAGCAATTGTTGACTCTTATTGTTTTGAGCATGTCCAAACAGGTCCCTCTACTGGTCACTTTTAATATTACAGTTGTATTACAGTTATGTTCATCAACATTTGAACAGACCCTGCTATTTGACTACTGTACACACGTATATTGCAATGATGATAAAATATCACACACCCATAATTCCGGCTGACCATTAGGATATTTTTTAATCAGTTTGGGGAAAGAAATGTAAACCAAGCTCATACATTTTATTAAAAACTGTGCAGTACTCAAAGACGTTCTCCAACGCAGGAATTTCACCATCATAAAATTAAAAGGTTTCCTTTTCTTTAGCCATCTAATGTTTTGCTCACAGTCTACTTCCAAGATTTGATGAAACGTGCAGTAAATAAACCAAGGGCAGTATAATTATGGGGTGTCCCTGAACCTACTGTATGTACCATTCATAGAGGAAAATGGATTCCCTAGAATTAACTACTGATTACGGGTGGGTCAAAAATAAATATTTATATACAGTGAAGAAAATAAGTATTTGAACACCCTGCTATATTGCAAGTTCTCCCACTTAAAAATCATGGAGGGGTCTGAAATTTTCATCGTAGGTGCATGTCCACTGTGAGAGAGATAATCTAAAAAGAAAAATCCAGAAATCACAATGTATGATTTTTTAACGATTTATTAGTGTGATACAGCTGCAAATAAGTATTTGAACACCTGAGAAAACCAATTTTGGTATTTGGTACAGTAGCCTTTGTTTGCAATTACAGAGGTCAAACGTTTACTGTAGTTGTTCATCCGGTTTGCACACACTGCAGGAGGGATTTTGGCCCATTCCTCCAAACAGATCTTCTCTAGATCAGACAGGTTTCTGGGCTGTCGCGGAGAAAGTTTCAGAGTTTCAGCTCCCTCCAAAGATTTTCTATTGGGTTTAGGTGTGTAGACTGACTAGGCCACGCCAGAAACTCGATATGCCTCTTATGGAGCCACTCCTTGATTTTCCTGGTTGTGTGCTTTGAGTTATTGTCATGCTGAAAGACCCAGCCACGACCCATCTTCAATGCTCTGCGTGAGGGAAAGAGGTTGTTCCCCAAAATCTCACAATACATAACCGCAGTCATCCTCTCCTTAATATAGTGCAGTCATCCTGTCATCATTCATCTTCCTCCAAACACGGTGAGTGGAATTATGACGTTCCATTTTAGTCTCATCTGACCACAAAACTTTCTTCCATGACTCCTCTATATCATCCAAATGGTCATTGGAAAACTTAAGACGGGGCTTCACATGTGCTGGTTTAAGAAGGGGAACCCTCCGTGCCATGCATGATTTCAAACCATGATGTCTTAGTGTATTACCAACAGTCACCTTGAAGTGGTGGTCCCAGCTCTTTTCAGGTCATTGACCAAGTCCTGTCATGTTGTCCTGGGCTGATATCTTTCATGGGGATCCACTCTGATTGAGATTGACCATCATGTTTAGCTTCCTCCATTTTCTAACGATTGCTCTAACAGTGGACCTTTTTTCACCAAGTTGCTTGGCAATTTCTCCATAGCCCTTTGAAGCCATGTGGAGTTGGACAGTTTTGTCTCTGGTGTCTTTGGGCAGCTTTTTGGACTTGGCCATGTTACAAGTTTGATTCTTACTGACTGTATGGGGTGGACAGGTGTCTTTATGCAGCTAATGACCTCACACAGGTGCATGTGATTTAGGATAATACATAGAGTAGAGGTGGACTTTTAAAGGCAGACTAACAGGTCTTTGAGGGTCAGAATTCTAGCTGATAAGACAGGTGTTTAAATACTTATTTGCAGCTGTATCACACAAATAAATCGTTAAAAAAAATCATGCATTGTGATTTCTGCATTTTTCTTCTTAGATTATCTCTTTCACGGTGGACATGCACCTACGATGAAAATTTCAGACCTTTCCATGATTTCCAAGTGGGAGAACGTGCAATACAGCAGGGTGTTGAAATACTTATTTTCTTCAATGTATATGGTGAAGCATCATATAGTTTAAAAAAAAAAAAAGACTAGTTGATTGTTGGTTTGTACGCTACTTACTGCTTCCAATGTGAGATCCTTATTTTACATAAATGTATTGGGCTTTTTCTGGATTTGCACCAAAACTTGCTATGTAAGAAACCAAGTAATTAACAAATTAGACATAACATCTGTCAATTTGGAGAAATCGACAACAAGATAAGCTCAAAGCATATATTTGTACCTGCTCATATCATTCCTGGTAGCATTGAAGGTTAAAGACTCGCTGCGACGCTGACATGTTGGACGGTGTTATCATCGGATTGATGCTTGAGTTTTCCTGGCTGTTGGGTGACGAACCCACCACAGGATGACTGGCACCCCACTGGATTTCGCAGTTACCCTGCAGGGAACTCTGGTCTAGGCATGTTCCCCTCTGGTAGGACAACTGCGGGAGCGTCAGGGTCTCCGCGTACATGCAGCTGCTGGGATTGGCTGCCTGGACGCCTGCCAGTCCATCTTGCTGTGTGTGGTCTAGCCCATTGACGCCCCCCCTTGGCCAGGGGCCGGCATGTGGGAATGTTTGGCTTTCCAGCATCGCTACATGGGGCAGCTTGTACTGACCCTGTGACCGCAAAGAAGGACAAGTTGAAGGCTCAAGGTTGGTGTCATTGGGAGTGTTAAAGTCATTGCAAGGAATCGTTGGTTGGGTGACAGAGTAGATGTTATTCTGGTGACGAATAGGTTGAATAGGATGTTGCTGCTGTCTAAAACCTGCAAAGTGGCCCGGAGCAGTGAAAGAATCAGGTACAATAAGTTCTGGGAGTTCTATTTCTGGGCTGAAAATGTCATGAAGTTGTAGCTGCAGAAGAGGAGTTTTGTGCTCATTCGTAGGACCTGGTAGAGGTCCACAGTGGGAAAGTTTCTGGGCACTATTGAATACTGGAGCAGATTCTACTAAGATCTCCCCGGAGATAACATGTCGGAGGTCTTTCTCTGGAGCACAGAAGCTGTTCGTTTGAGGGAAAGTCTCACCCAGGTTCGGTGTAGGAAACTGCTGTGATGGTTGATTGAAGATGTCCTGTTTCAGGCAGGTGGCAGAGCACTCTTGACCATTCTCCTTGAACAAAACTGAATCAATGTGGTCGAATATCTCGCTGATGAGGATGTTGTCCAAATCGGACCGCACGCTGTCCTGCTGGTCGCTATCCTGGCCCAACTGCTTGACAGACTCCTCCCACTGCATCAGCTCTGAATCGTCCACCCCAAGGTTCTCCAGGGCACCAATGAAGTCACCCTTCTGCGCCATCTCCTGTAGACCCTCGATCACAGTCATCACCGACCGCTTGGCCTCCTCCTTCACCACGATGGGGGCACTGGAAGTGGCCGCCACACCTGTTTCCTGCCAAGCATCACTGGGCACACTCACCAGCGCTCGACTGTCCACAAAGATCTGATCCACGGGAAATGGCACTTCTGGCATTGGCCTGTAGGCAGACTCATCCTGCCTGAGGAAGCAGTCCAGTAGTGAGCGAGGAAGCTGTGTGCCCTTGCTGGTGTTCATGTCATCGTTATTGTTGAACTTTTTGTTGAACTGCGTCTGTGTGAGGTCCATGGTTGGGCCGGTGTTGTAAAGCACAGCCTCACCCGTAGTGAAGCTGAAGGGCAGCTCCATCCTCCTCTGGCGGAGGTACTCCTCACCCTCAGCGTTTCTGGAACATGCAAAGCAAAAGTCAACGACAAGATATTGAACATTCATTTAGGAACCTTACACAGGTACTAGCTTTGACTGGAAAATTTTAAAAACATGACCTAAAATGAAACCTCATCATAAACAATTATATTTTCAAAATTTTGTCAAGAACATTTCTGTGCAATATATTACAATAGTTGATAAATTATGGCTTTAATATTTGTAATTTTAATGATTTTGTAAAGGACCAGTTGTCCCTATTTGGTCATTTCAGTTTTTTTTTTTTTTTTACAAATATTTAGGAGGGATATTATTTTCAGTACTTATCTTTAAAGGACAAGAGAACTTTATTTTGTAAAACTAACTTTTATTTTGAATTTTCAGACAGGATATTCTCTCTTGCAGCTCATATTTTTTTTCCTTTCCATGGTGCAGCTGCTGCATGGTGTACCTGTTTTGAGATTACCATGGATTTTGTTTATACGCCCTCAGTTAGAGAGGAGAAAGGTAATTTTGTTATTGAACAATGCATTTGTGAATGTTTATTTGTGTCATGCTCCTGGATTCCAGCCAGGGCTGGGCGTGGCCAGCTAATCTGAAGGTGCACACCTGCGCCTCATGACCTTTGATTAAGACCCAGTACATATAGGACCCGGGGGACGACTATTACTCTGCTAGATGGTTGCCTCTCATGCCTCGTTCCCGCACTACCGTACTCCTGACGTCTACCTCCCCTGTACCGACCAACGCCTGTCTCCCGACCTACCCCGTAAGCCTGCCGTTACTGATCTTGCTGCTTGTTTGGACTGACTCCCTGGTAACCGACATTGGAACGAATAAAGGCTTATTCCGCACTGCTTACCTCTCACCTGAGTCGTGCATTTGGGTCCACCCCCGAGTCTCGTCCGTGACAGAACGATCTAGCCAAGAACATGGACCCAGCCGACTCTGAAGCCATTCGCCGTGCGCTGCAAGTGCAGGGCAAACACCTGGGTGAGCAAGAGGCTGCTCTCCAGGGTATGACTCACCAGATCCAGGAGCTCTGCATCCAGCTGCAACCGTGGCTAGCCTCCCAAGCTAGCGCGGCCGCTCTTGTGCCTCCCCGTGCCACCATCACTCCGCTCTCTCGACCAGAGCGGTTCTCAGGCGACTCCGGTAACGTCAAGCACTTCCTGGCGCAGTGCGATCTCCACTTTGAGCTGCAAGCTCCCGCTTTTCCCACGTACCGCTCCCGGATCACCTTCGTCATTTCCCACATGACAGGGAGGGCGGAGGCATGGGCCACTGCCGAGTGGAGCCGTAACTCGGAGACCTGCCGCTCATGGGCGAGCTTCGTCTGCGCGCTCACCCAGGTGTTCCAGTATGCGGCTCCGGAAAGCCAGGCGGCGTCGTCACTCATGACAATTCGCCAGGGGTGTCGCCGCGTGTCCGACTACGCCATCGAGTTCCGGATTCGGGCTGCCGAGAGCCGCTGGAATGAGGAAGCCCTCCATGACGGGTTTTACGAGGGACTGTCCCCACAGATCCGTGGTCACCTCGTGGCCATGGATCTTCCGCCTTCGCTTAACTCCCTCATCGCATTGGCCCTCAAGGTGGACCAGCGCCTCACCGTGCAGAGACAGATGGGGGGCCTGAGGGAGGAGGAGAGGGAGAGTCGCAGTCCGGTTGTTTCCGCTTCCCGGCCACCCGTGTTGTCAGCTTCACCAGAAGCCATGCAAGTGGAGGGGCTTGGCAGCTCAGCGGAGGAGCGCTTACGTCGGCGACGAGAGGGACGCTGTTTTTACTGCGGGCGTTTGGGACACTTGATCGCCCGTTGCCCGACTTGACCAGGGCATTCTGACATCAGGATCGCTTCTCCGGTGAGTGTGCGGTACACCGCGACGGGGTCAGGGAGGTCCCTTCTTCACCTCACCTTGGGAACGGACTCCCGTTCATGCTCTGTGACGGCTTTCATTGATTCTGGGTCGGAAGCAAATCTGATAAATCCCCGCGTGGTCGAGGAGCTGGGGGCACCAACCTTTCCCACGCAAAGTTTTGGTCACGCCTATGCCGCCAACGGCAAGTTCCTTTGTCGGGTTACACATCGCACTCAGACGCTACGTATGAGCTTTCCGGACGCTCACTCGGAGCGTATTAGCTTTCATGTCTTCGACGCACGTAGTAGCGACATCATCTTGGGCAGCCCGTGGCTCAAAGAACATAATCCGCACATAGATTGGGCCACGGGTCAGATCAAGACTTGGGGAGAGGACTGTCTCAGTCGCTGTGTCGCTGTCCGGAGAGACAGGGGTATTCAAGTTGCGCCGGTTCGGCTAACAGAACCTAGTACCGCCCTGGACCTGACCGCAGTGCCATCCTGCTACCATGACCTACGGGAGGTCTTCTCTGAATCTAAAGCAAAGTCTCTGCCGCCACATCGGTCATACGACTGCGCGATTGAACTCCTGCCAGGCACCTCTCCTCCCAGAGGGAAACTGTTCTCTTTAACCGGACCAGAGCATCAAGCCATGAGGGACTACATCGAGGACTCGCTGGCAGCCGGACTCATTCGCCCCTCATCCTCACCAGCCCGTGCGGGTTTTTTTTTTGTCAAGAAGAAGGACTCCACGCTGCGACCCTGCATCGACTACCGAGGCCTGAACGACATCACAGTCAAGAACAGGTACCCTTTGCCGCTTATCTCTACAGCATTCGAGCTCCTCCAGGGAGCCCGGATCTTCACCAAGCTCGACCTGCGCAGCGCTTACCATCTGGTGCGGATTCGGGAAGGGGATGAGTGGAAGACGGCATTCAACACCCCCACAGGGCACTATGAGTATCTGGTGATGCCCTTCGGACTGACTAACGCTCCGGCCGTCTTTCAGAACTTCATCAACGACGTGCTTCGGGAGTTCCTGAACAGATCTGTCTTTGTTTATCTGGATGATATTCTCATCTTTTCAGCAGACCTAACCTCTCACATTCAACAAGTCAGAGAGGTGCTCCGGCGTCTGCAGCAGCACCAATTATACGTGAATCTGGAGAAGTGTGAGTTCCATCGGGCATCCGTGTCCTTCCTGGGCTTCGTCCTGGCTGAGGGAGAGATACGGATGGATCCCGGGAAGGTCGACGCGGTGCTGCGGTGGCCTACCCCCACCAACAGGAGGGACATACAGAGGTTTCTGGGATTTCCCAATTTCTATAGGAAATTCATAAGGAACTTCAGCTCCGTGGCCGCTCCTCTGCATTCGCTCACCTCGCCACATACCTCTTCGACTGGTCCGGGACCTGCCAGGAGGCCTTCAGCAGGCTCAAGGCAAGTTTCACTACTGCGCCCGTTCTCATTATTCCGGACCCAGATAACCAGTTTGTGGTGGAGGTGGATGCATCGAATTCAGGAATCGGAGCAGTCTTGTCGCAGAGGAGTCCCAGGGATGGAAGGATCCACCCGTGCGCGTTCCTGTCTAGAAAGTTGACCCCGGCAGAGAGGAACTACGACGTGGGAGATGGGGAACTGCTGGCGGTCAAGAGCGCGTTGGAGGAGTGGCGGCACTGGCTGGAGGGCTCGCAAGTACCGTTCGTTGTCTTCACGGACCATAAGAACCTTGAATACCTGAAGTCGGCGAAGAGGTTGAACGCCCGTCAGGCCAGGTGGGCCCTATTTTTCACCCGCTTCCACTTTAAGGTGTGTTTCCGCCCAGGCTCCAAAAACGGCAAGCCGGATGCACTCTCGCGGATCCACGAGGGAGGGCGCACGGATTCAGACGCCGTTACTATCCTGCCAGCGGGGTGCTTCGTGGCCGGTTTCACCTGGGCGATCGAGTCGCGGGTGAAGGAGGCTCTGGGAGAGACACCGTCACCCGCGGATTGTCCGTCGGGCCGCCTGTTCGTCATCCCATCTCTGCGGGGAGACGTCATCAACTGGGCCCATACCAACAAGACGGTCTGCCACCCGGTATGGCGAAGACACGTTCAGTGGTCGAACAAAGGTTCTGGTGGCCTAACCTCAGCAAGGACGTAAGGGAGTTCGTCAATGCCTGCCCGGTGTGTGCTGCCAATAAGACTTCCCGCCTACGGCCTGTTGGTGAGTTGCAACCCCTGTCCATCCCCTTTCGTCCGTGGTCACACATCGCGCTGGACTTTGTCACCGGCCTGCCGCCTTCTTAAGGGAACACAGTGGTGCTGTCCATAGTGGACCGTTTTTCCAAAATGGTCCACTTCGTGCCGCTTCCGAAGATCCCGTCGGCCAAGCAGACAGCCCAGTTGGCATTAGACGAGGTCGTCCGTTACCACGGCCTACCCCAGGACATCGTTTCGGACAGGGGTCTGCAATTCAGCGCCCGTTTCTGGAAGGAGTTCTGCAACCTCATCGGCGCTTCAGCAAGTCGGACATCGGGTCATCACCCAGAGTCCAACGGCCAGACTGAGAGGATTAACCAGGAATTAGAGACCGGTCTTCGATGTCTGGCATCCAGGGACCAGAGCACGTGGAGCCAGCACATCAAGTGGGTGGAGTATGCCCACAATTCTCTACCCTCCGCTTCAACAGGTATGGCTCCACTCCATGTCGTGCATGGGTATCCTCCGTCCCTGTTTCCTCCACTGGTCACAGAATCCACAGTTCCGTCGGCCCTGGCCGTGGTGCGACGCTGCAAACGGACCTGGGAAGCAGCTCGGAGGACACTGCTGCGCATGAGCAGTGCCTACAAGGCCGCAGCAGACCGCAAGAGGAGGGCCGCACCTGAGCTCAGAGTGGGACAGCGAGTGTGGCTCTCCACCAAAGATCTCCCGCTGCGGACGGAATCCCGCAAACTTGCTCCCAGGTTCGTTGGCCCGTTCCCGGTTTCCAAAGTTATTAACCCGGTCGCCGTCTCGTTGAAACTGCCCAGGTCGATGAGGGTGCACCCGACGTTCCACGTCAGCAGACTTCGCCCGAATCGCACGTCGTCGCTGGCTCCTCCGCTCAAATCCCCCCCGCCCCCCCGCATGGTCGACGGTGGGTTGGTGTACACTGTGCGCCGGTTGCTGTCTTCCCGTCGCAGAGGAAGGGGGGTCCAGTACCTGGTGGACTGGGAGGGATATGGCCCGGAGGAGCGCTCTTGGATCCCCTCCCGCTTCGTCGTGGACCGCTCCCTCATCAGGGACTTTCACGCGGCTCACCCTGATGCTCCTGGGCCGTCCAGAGCCGGCCGTTGAGGGGGGGGTTCTGTCATGCTCCTGGATTCCAGCCAGGGCTGGGCGTGGCCAGCTAATCTGAAGGTGCACACCTGCGCCTCATGACCTTTGATTAAGACCCAGTACATATAGGACCCGGGGGACGACTATTACTCTGCTAGATCGTTGCCTCTCATGCCTCGTTCCCGCACTACCGTACTCCTGACGTCTACCTCCCGTGTACCGACCAACGCCTGTCTCCCGACCTACCCCGTAAGCCTGCCGTTACTGATCTTGCTGCTTGTTTGGACTGACTCCCTGGTAACCGACATTGGAACGAATAAAGGCTTATTCCGCACTGCTTACCTCTCACCTGAGTCGTGCATTTGGGTCCACCCCCGAGTCTCGTCCGTGACAATTTGTGTGTGCAGTAACCTGAATGTCTGTTCGCTGCAGATGTTACGGTGCGAAAGAAGTTACTAAACTCCTGAATATCAGTAAAAGGCGCGATTATTTTCTCCCTGAGGACACTATAGTTTTTAATACATTAACCTTATAATGGTTGTTGTAGTTGCAGCCAGAATCAAAGTAACAGTACAGTATATGAGATTTTGCATTATCGAAAATATTTGTCAATGGAAGTGTAGTCTTGTATACAGTATGCATATACAGTAAATGAATCACACATCTTGTGATCTGATTTTTGATCGGTTATCTTCTGTATTTGGTCCCAAAAGTCCTGCCTGTGTAAAGCCTATTATTTTGTTGTTTACAGTCGGTAATTGTCTACAAATTATGGTTCCAACTAGACCTACGTGACAAGTGTATTGTTTATCCAAATCACTTATTTCGCTGTTTTGCGACTGCTTGTAATGATAGCTTACCAATTAGCATAGCTTAACATGGATCAATGATTTAAAATGCATTGACACAAGACGCCAAGAGAACCTTCGGTTCCCCGGATTGGCAGCTGGGATTCATATTAAAATTGCATAGACCAAGCAGCTGTTCAATGTGGCCCGGCTGGTAATGTTTTCCTCTCAATATGCAGAATAGTCAGAGTCACAGCCATAAAGTGTCAACGTTCAGTGATTTCCGTAACGAAATACAAACGTTCGGTAACATTTGACAGCTCTGCTTCAAGGAATATTACTTAAAATATGACTCTGACTCTAGATATAATTTTGGTTTTATTATGGCATCAGTTCTTTCCATTCTCATTAGTTAAAATATGAAAAAATTGCGAGTAAAACAGCATTCCAGAATGTTGTTTTAGTTAAGAGGAGTATAAATACTGAGGAATGCAACACTCACACCAAAGCTCGCTGATAGGCGATAATGAAGTCAGGTCTTCCTCCTTTGTAGATCAGCTTGGCATTTGATTTGACCCAAACCCAGCTTCCTGACTTACTCAGGAGACGGAAAGTCGTCAGGCCGCTGTCTCCAGTTTTTATCACTGTGAAACGCACGGATACACACACGTACACAGTGTCCTGTAGTTATCAATGGAAGGTGTTGAGTTTTTTTTATTCAAGTTGAGAAATTGACATACTACGCAAGTGATTGTCTGCACAATACATCATGTCAGCGGCGTGGATGAACTGGTAGCCAGAGCCTTTCATGCACAGCTCTGTCTCAGAGTAGCCCAAAATAATCTTCCCCCTACAAAGAAAGACAAGATTACACCATTTCACAGAGGACGTCATGGTCTCTTTTTTTAGTTTACATTATGGTTACTTTTGTTTCATGTTTTCCTGTGTCCCACGTTGTTCATGTCTTGTGCTCATTTAGTCATTGTATCCACCTGTTCTCGTCAAGCATCTACCTTGCATCAAGCAATCAGCTCCTTCCAGTCACTCATGGCTTGTCGAGGGGTTCTTTGTTGTATCGTCAATTTGTTTGTATTTAGTTCCCTGGTTTCTTTCAGTGCTTGCTCGGTCATCCGCTCATTGTATCACAAAGTTCTATCACTAGTTAAGTCTTTTTTCCTGTTTTGGTTGATACAATTGTTTCTTTGTTACTTTGATCATTGGTAGCAGTGGGTAAGTGAAGCTTCATTAAGCACTTAGGCTATCCAAACGACTGTGCCAATGAAGATTCTAAGCTTCAAGGCTTCAATGACAGTGACATCTGGTGGATTGGCACTGTTTCCCCTCGACAGCAAATGAAAGTTCAGAAAAGTCTGTCATCTTATTCAAGTGTTTTCATTCATACCAAATAATAACATTGTCATTCCAATAAAACATGCAGATCCTCTCCCCTATCGTCTAAAACACATTCCAGACAGTCAAAACAATCAAAACTGCTGAAAAGATTGTCGGAACCCACCTACCCACAAATTCATAATCCTCTTGGATTCTCCACATCCTGCACACTTGCTCTTCTTCTCTCAGGTGTCCTATCGAACAATGCCAACTAAAAGTAGGAGATATTCCAAAAGCTCCTTTCCCCTAGCAATGAATTTCTTGAACAGATAACTTACAACTTTCACACATGTATTATAATTACAAACATCCCCCCACCCCCGAAAAGCGCTGTCATCGCGAGATAACTAGTAACCTTTTATTCCTCTGTGACTGTTCCCACAGTCTTTATGTCTGAAACATATTCTCTCTCGACTGACTGTCTGTTGTCATACCAGAGCATCGCTAACAACCGGAGACATTGTCCTTGTGTTTTAACATACTTGGCAAAATACAATTGATTCTGATTCTAGGATTATTCCAAAGAATAAATGAAACTCGATGAGCCAATGACACACACTGAAAGACTATGAGCCAATGAAAAGCTTCAAAACATTTTGAAGGGATGAAGCACAAAGCGAAACAGGGATGACGTCCAAAGCTCAGTGGTCAGTGACACTGGTGTTTTGATACAAGCTCCAACAGCATTTCAAATCACTTCACTTCAACAATAGGGGCACAAGTTCCAAAGCTTTTGTATCATTAACCCGTTAGTAATTATTGGTATCGGGACTTTGTTTAGTTGGGTTTTTCCATGAGACTTGCCTGCCTTTTTTAGATACTTCTGCAATCCTGCCTTGCCTCCCTGCACTTGGGTGCCCTAAGTGTTTACTTGCCTGATAACAACGTGAAACCCTGAATGTGACAGAATGAAGCGAGCACACGGCGTCTCCTTGTACGCTGCCAGTCTGCCTCCCAGTGCCCACAGTCTGCCTACCAAACCTACTATCCTCTAGTATGCAGAATCGTTCTTTCGGCTATTCTTTTCACCGGTTTCCCCCACCTGTCCTATTCACCAACTCCTAACAGTTCTCCTTTGATTTATTTTTTAGATTTTGATTTATCAGATTATGAACATAGCCAAGTTTTAGTTAATGTTCTTCCCGACACTAATACTGGACCCCAATTTGGATTTTTACGGCGCTTCCCCTAGTCAGTTTTTATTACGGTTTTTTTTCTGACCCCTGTGAGTACAATCCTAAATAATTTCTCTCTGACCTTTCCTCGGTCACGCTTCATCCATATAGGACCTACACCTGATGACCAACGGTGGACTCCAAGTAAAGGGAAAATTTCATCCTCCTCTTTTACTGGCCATTTCAAACTGAAACTTTTCACTAGTTTCCAAACCTCGTACCACCCCTCCATAGTCACCTCCGTCCAAACATCCCGCCAAGTCACCTTGTCCCTTTTATATCATGCCTATTGCAATACCTTGTCTCTAACCTCCCGTTTCCTTGTTCACCTTCACGAGTTCCTATGCCCTTTGTCCCTCTTGTTTCCTGTGTTCCCACAACTCTATGGCATCAGGCTCAGGAAGCGGCTGCAAATCCTGTCCCTGCTCCCCAGCAGGCTCCCCTTACTACCCTAGCAGCTGTGGTCCCCAACCAACCATCTTACCTGGGCCCTGCATCGTCGTCGGGTCCAGCATTACGGCTGTCTGCCTGAACGGCCCCGTGAAAACCCTTGTCCTTGGCATCCTGGCCGACCTCGTAAATGACCCAGCCAAGCACCGCACTTCTGGATGGCCATCAGACTGGCCTTGATGGGCAAAGAATTTGAACCTCCCTCCAAGCCCCCTTCCACCCACCCTTTTTTTAAGAGCACTTTGGTTATGACTTTTGGGGAAAGTGTGTGTGTATGTGGGAATCTTATGTCATCATCAGCATTTTCGGTTAGCTTATGTTTTATTTTGTCTCATGAGTTCCTGTGCCTCATTTTGTTT
The DNA here is from genome assembly GCF_019802595.1 of Syngnathoides biaculeatus. Classification (NCBI taxonomy): domain Eukaryota; kingdom Metazoa; phylum Chordata; class Actinopteri; order Syngnathiformes; family Syngnathidae; genus Syngnathoides; species Syngnathoides biaculeatus. The sequence goes on along the minus strand of NC_084653.1, from coordinate 5,263,148 downwards.
CATATGTTCCGCCCATTTTGTTGTGTCAGTCAATGAAGTCCCTCCAGCCACACCTGTCTTGTCCAGGTGTTCCTCATCTTGTCAATTAGTTAATATTTAGTTGGCTGATTTCTTTTAGTGCTTGTTGGTTCATCGTCAACAGTTTTTTCATGTAGTTACATCAATAGTCAAGTCTTGTTTTCTGTTTTGAGTTCCCTCAACCATTTTTGTTACTTTGATTATAGGTTTTGGGACTTCATTTAGGTTTTTTTTCCAATGTCTCCCCGTTTTTATAAGTAGTCATTTTTTGGTAATTCCTGCACTTCCACCAGACTTCCCCGGCACTTGCATTCTCCCACCTGCACAAACATGACAGAGGAAGCATGAAAAAAAGGTGGAAGATTCGAGCTGTCTGTTTCACCTGTTGTCAACACCCATCGGTGTGAAGTCCAGCTTGTGCTTTGTCTGAAAGAGTAACATTTTGGAGCGGATCTCAACAATGGACGGTGACTGGACAGGTGTGGCGATGGCGAAGAGTGCAAGCTGGGGTTTGCCCTGTGATCCATTGTCCTTGAAGGCGTTTTGGCCATGCAGGTACTTGAGACGTCCCTGGAACTTGAGAGGCTGTCACACAGATGACAGTATGAAATTGTACAATTAAGTGAAGTGAATTTTTTGGGCATATCTATGTGATAATGTTTCTCACTAAAAAGCCAGACGAGTTGTCTAGAAGGCAACGGAGGCGGCACACAAAACTTCTCTCGAGGAAGGAGGAGTTTTCTGGAGGAAGTTGATCAGGATTGTAGAGCTCTGTGCTCATGCATCCCTCCAGGCCTGACAAGACGAGGAGACCACACCAGTAATTTCACAGTACAGAGAGTAAAGCTCAAAATTCTTATACAGTGAAGAAAATAAGTATTTGAACACCCTGCTATATTGCAAGATCTCCAACTTAGAAATCATGGAGGGGTCTGAAATTTTCATTGTAGGTGCATGTCCACTGTGAGAGAGATAATCTGAAAAGAAAAATTCAGAAATCGCAATGTATGATTTTTTTAAAGGATTTATTTGTGTGATACAGGTGCAAATAAGTATTTGAACATCAGAGAAAAACAATTTTAATATCTGATACAGTGGCCTTTGTTTGCAATTACAGAGGTAAAATGCTTCCTGTAGGGATTTTGGCCCACTCCTCCACACAGATCTTCTCTAGATCAGACAGGTTTCTGGGAAATACAGCGTTTCAGCTCCATCCAAAGATTTTCTATTGGGTTTAGGTCTGGAGACTGGCTAGGCAATGCCAGAACCTTGATATGCTTCTTATGGAGCCACTCCTTGGTTTTCCCGGCTGTGTGCTTTGGGACATTGTCATGTTGAAAGACCAAGCTACGACCCATCTTCAATGCTCTGCATGAGGGAAAGAGGTTGTTCCCCAAAATCTCACAATACATGACCGCGGTCATCCTCTCCTTAATAGAGTGCAGTCATCCTGTCCCATGTGCAGAAAAACACCCCCGTCTTCCTCCAAACTCTGTTAGTGAAATTGTGACCAAAAAGTTCAATTTTGGTCTCATCTGAAAAAAAAAACATTTCTCCCATGACTCCCCTGTATCATCCAAATGGTCATTGGCAAACTTAAGATGGCCCTTGACATGTGGTGATTTAAGCAGGGGAACCTTCCGTGCCATGCACGATTTCAAACCATGACGTCTTAGTTTATTGCCAACAGTGACCTTGGAAATGGTGGTCCTAGCTCTTTTCAGGTCATTGCCCAAGTCCTGTCATGTAGTCCTGGGCTGAGACCCCACGAGTTGATATCTTGCATGGGGCTCCACTAAGATTGAGATTGACCGTCATGTTTAGCTTCTTCCATTTTCTCATGATTGCTCAAACAGTGAACTTTTTTTCACCAAGCTGCTTGGCAATTTCTCCGTAGCCGTTTCCAGCCATGTGGAGTTGTACAGTTTTGTCTCTGGTGTCAGCTCTTTGGTCTTAGCCATGTTACAAGTTTGAGTCTTACTGATTGTATGGGGTGGACAGGTGTCTTTATGCAGGTAAAGACCTCACACAGGTGTATCTAATTCAGGATAATACATGGAGTGGAAATGGACTTTTAAAGGCGGACTAACAGGTCTTTGAGGGTCAGAATTCTAGCTTACAGACAGGTGTTTAAATACTTATTTGCAGCTTTACCACACAAATAAATCATAAAAAAAAAATAATTCACTGTGATTTCTGGATTTGTCTTTTTAGATTATCTCTCTCACAGTGGACATGCACCTATGATGAAAATTTCAGACCCCTCCATCATTTCTAAGTGAGAGAATTTGCAATATAGCAGGGTGTTCAAATACTTATTTTCTTCACTGTATTGCTGTATTAGCTCAAAAGGGTGATTCTACAAAATACAAACAAAGGGTCTGAATACTTATGGCCGTGTGATATTTCAGTTTTTCTTTTTTAATGAATCTGCAGATATTTCAACAATTCTGTTTTCTTCCATCAATATGGGGTGCTGTGTGTATGTTAATGAGTAATTTTTTTTTCATGTATGGCTGTAATAAAGAGTGAACAAATTTCAAGGGATCTGAATACTTTCTGTACTCACTGTATGAATTATACTCAACTTTCAAATTCCATCCATTCATTTTCCAAACTACTCAGCAAACTTTGGGCGAAAAGCAGCAGCACCCTGAACTTGTCTACGGTCATTTCCAGGGAACATATCGTCATCATCACTGAGCAGGAATCTATCCCACGCTACCCATAACAAAGTCAGGCATGCGTGCCCTTACCCCATCAGTTACATCGAGATGTATTCCAAAAATTGTTCCTGGAGAACACCACTTAAATTGCATTTTTTTTTTAAACCTAAAATGGCATTGTTGGGCAATATCATGTGCCTGACAATTTTGATGGATCCAAGATCACATACCTTCTCCACACGTGTCAGGTGGGTTTAGAGCAAAGTGGAGGTTCTGTCTGAACGTAGCACGGTCGTCTGTGTGGATGAGCTCGAACACGCTCTGGTGGACCACGTCTGACTGTGAGGGAAGACTATGTCAGTGACAGTCTGCTTGATTCTGTAGTGTGCTAAAAAAAAATTTCAAGAGCAGCAAAATAAATCAGGAATATTTCTCACAACTTCAACGTATCAACAAAAAAAAAAACTGTGATTACAACAATACAAAATTAGAATGGCAAAAGAAATAATGCAATATTAATGACGTATTCTAAAACTACCACATTTTCTGAATGACAAGCCTCTGCTTTTTTCAGACGCCATGAACCCCATGGCCTGTTTTTTGATGCAGTTAAGAACTTAAAAAAGGAATGGGTGAACACACAGAGAGAAGAAGCCTCAGGTGTATCCTCCATGCAGAGCTGAGTGAGCGCTAAAGAAATCACCAGCGAAATGTGTGTTGAAGGTTTTCAAGGTGGACCCTCGTGGTGTTGAAGTTTCATGAGACAACAAGATTTGTCCATCTGGGCGTGGATGACCCTTTGTCAACAATTCCTTCCTGGCTATGAAGAAATAGTTGCACATTCCCAGAAATTCATTGCAACAAAAATAGCTGAGGATTCCATCGGACCAAACGATCTCATAAATGGGGATGAAGTGGCTTTAACATTCGACCTACCTCTAACTCGAACTGTGAATAAGACTGGGGTGGCATCCATTATGGTGAAAACAACTAGCCAGGAAAGAGAGCACACTTCATGTGTGTTTTCAGCTGCACCATTACTGTACAAAAGCTTCCAATAATGGTTATCTTTAAAGGTCCACTGTCATGAAATGCATGATTTTAGTATGTTATTAATAAAAAAAAAAAAAAAGGCAGCCAGAATGGACCCATGTGTTTTTTTTCCACCACAAAACATGATTTTGACTTATATGGCTTTTTATAACTCCCGCCAAGAAAATCCTCTTGAGGGATTTGTTTTTGGGAAGAAGCAGGAAGTGACGTTAACAACAGCAGCGCACTCAGACTGGTTCGTCTGTTTATACTAATTTTACCTGCTAGAAGGTAGCTTGTTGTTCCTTAGTGTTAGCCAAAATGCCGGCTCGTAGTATTGCTGGATATTGTTCGAAGGGGAGAATGGATTTACTCTTCATACTTTTCAAAAAGACCTGTTCTGAAAAATTTATTGCACAGGTGCAAAGGACGAGAGCTTTGTGGGTTCCAAATGACAGATAGGTGTGTATAGGGCTACTAAAAAAAAAAAACAATAGTTGGGGGGTTATGTAATCCTCATAGTGGAACAAAAGATCTGCATACGTAAGTCAGGGATGCTAAATATGTCAATGTGTACATCAGACTGCTTCTGCGCACCAGTGTCTGGGCACCCCACTTTGCGCATCAGCTCCCTTGCCACAGCTAGCCCGCCAGCAATGGCTTGTTCACCGGCAACGGCTTCTGCGTTGGCCCCGATGCGGAGTTGCTTTGGTCGTGTGTGGGAGGAGAAAGGAGCTCTCTCCCACGCCCGGCATGGGTCCTCCTGAATACGCTACATACTGTCGGGGAGTCTCTTGTTAGTTAGAAGTGATCAGCGTATCATCAAAATATGGCTCGAAATGATCGGATAATGTTTGCTTAGGTCATTTCACTCGATTGTGAGATGTTCTCTTCTTCAAAAAGAGCTTCCATGTTCCATAGCAAGTTGTCACTACGTGTTTTCAATGGCAAATGTCCCGGTGTAACATCTGCTGATGACGTTACAGGCAATATGGTGACCACTTGGATGTCGAATGAGACTTCCGCAACTTCGCGGATGGATGACACGCTCCACGCTCATATTTATTTTTCCGTATAGACATTGAATAATGTTATATGCACTGTTCCCTCTCAGGTTCGCACCTGCACAATTGCGGACTCATTGCACACTCTCAGCGCACAAGAAAACCTATCTAGCGCAGTGAACGCACTGCAAATGAATCATTTTGCTGTGCAATTCAGTGAGTGACAGGTGTCCAGCCAGCCACACGCTATGATGAAATTACGCTACGCAGCCACTCGTGTCATTGCATGTGCTCGACTCGTAAACACTCCATAATATAAGCGGTGGTAATGCTAATGCTAACAACCTCATATCATGGCGAAACAAGCGGGCAGTGAATGTGACACGTCGACTCCCCAAACCAAAGTAAAAAAGAACTGCGGTTCCTTTGAGATGGAAAGGCTGTCGGAGTGTGTGCAAATAGAAGAACAAGCGGTGAAACTGGTTGAGATCCTTTCTTTTCAATTGAGAAGCGTCTCCACTGTAAAACATGCAGTGAGGCTAAAGGTGCAAACGAGTTTTCTGATGAAAAAAAAAATGGACGAAATGGAAGCTCGACTACATCAAGCGACACATCCAGCAGAAAAGTCATTTGAATGCCGTTGGAATTATACAAAGACTCAAGATGGGAAAAGGGATAGGTACATTATTGCGGGAGAGCACAAACACGACCTACTAACCAGTGCGCGCTGTTATCCTGAAAATACTGTACTGAATTATCTTATATTCATCACACAATATGCTGAATAAAAACATTGAAACTTTTATCAATAACTGAAAAATCCCCGAGTAAACTTCAGAAATCAAAGTCTTTAGCCCCATAAACTCTCATAGAAAAGCACAAGACCATAAATGACATGCCAACAGGTAGAGCGTCAGTCAATGTGGGATTTTCCACAGCTTTATATAGGAGCACAATTTTTCAAAACTGTGATAGAGGACAGCTATAAAGGCCTAATTTTAAGCCATATAAATACAGCTTGTATAAAAGCACCGAGCCCACGGGAAGAGCCCACTCCTACAGCTAATTAATATGCATAATAGAATTATTTCTAAGGCTAAAACAACTGTCACCACAAATGGGTTCACAACACAAAGTTTCACTTAACATAGAGTACTATTTTGTAAGAAAAAAAAAATTGTACATGTTGATCGTTCCTACTACGGTCACCTGACCATGGTCGGGAGATGTCTTCTACGTGGGTGATGTTGTCCTCCTTGGCGTGAACAACCTGTCGTTGAAAAGCTGAGTTGGGTGGCGAGAACAATAAAGCCAGCCACAAAGCACTGATTTGCTGCTCAAATGGCTTTATTGGCTTCTCTCCACATTCGACATCAATGTGTCCTCACCAAATCACTACTCCGCTAATGTTCCCCGGTCGCTATCACAAAACGTTTTACTCTTCACCTGCACGTGCACATTTTTTCCTTCTCAGCCACTGGCTGCACATTCCTGTGCAGTCCCATCTTACTCACAAATTGACACAAACGTCCACACACACTGAGCTTGTTGTCACAATACAGTGTGGCCTTGCCCATTCACGGTTCATCGTTCGCAGCCCTGCATATTTGTGGATTTTTGTCTTTATTTATTTATTTATTTTTAAATATACCGTATTTTCACGATCGTAAAGGGCTTAAATTCTCTTAAATAGATGAAGCGCCACATTAGACATAGCGCCTTACAATGTGGTGAACTTTACGTGCACACTGAGTTCCAACACTTGCAAATGTTGTTGTATAACTTGTCCTCCAAAGTACACTTAAACACAATGGTTACACTGTTAGCATGCATGCCAGGATGTGTTATAGCATGTATGTAAGCTACCATATGATGGCGCACACGAAGCAGTGAGGAACAATTGTATTTCACATGTCAGCAAAAGCTCACATTGCCCCACACACTGCCTGTGAAGGCAGGTCATTACTGACGATGTTGTCCACACTCATTGTCACATTGAAACGAAGATTACAACAGCACAGCAAACAGAGTGGCATAACTAGCAAATAATAAAACAAATAAAAGAATGACATGCCGTTCTGCATGCTGGTGCGGCACTAAGGACCGCCATAGTGCCACAAACCATGCTGGGAGCATGTAAATAGCGTTTAAAGTGCATGTTTTGTGTCAATTATTTAATGAGTATTTCTTTTTTTTTATTATTTGATAGTTATGCAGCTTCGTTTGCTGTGGTGTGATCATTTTAGTTTCGATGTGACACTGTGAGTGTGTACAACATCGTCAGTAATGACCTGCATACACAAGCAGTGTGTGGGGCAATGTAAGCCTCTGCTTTTACAGATGTGAAATCCAATTGTTCCTCACTGCCTCATACGCACTCTCATATAGTAGCTTACATACACGCATGTGCTGGCATGCATGCTGACAGTGTAACTAGTGTGTATTAATACTGCATCCATTATTCACGGATTTTCATTATTCACTGGGGTATAAGGAACGTAACCCCTGCAAAAAACCAGAGAACACTGTACTCGTAATGAACTCATTCAAAGTGTGCAAGCATGCACATTAAAAGAACAGAACTTAGATATGCTTTCGTGCCTTCATGAGAGCCGCATGAAAACTGGCAAAGAGTTGCAGGGGGCTCAAGAGCTGCAGGTTGGCCACCTCTGTAAGGCTTGGTTGAGGTATGTTCACATACTTTTAATACGATATGGCTTGCAAGCAGGCAACAAATTCTTATGTAGCCTTGCAAGCTAGTGGTAATGCTAGTGGTTGTGTGTAAAAATGCTGATGTCCTGTTGCAATATCTGCAATATCTGACCAGAGCAGTCATTTCCAACCACAATGGAGCCAAGGTACATACTTTACAATTGAAAACTCTCACGACACATCAACAAACAAAAATCTCACAAAAAGGAGATACATTAATTGCTGTATGTCCTTACTGCCATCTAATAGAAGACTATTAATTTGTTCTCTGTCACAATGCCTCACTAGCATAAATATATGAACAAAGATACATTATTTATTGCAAATCTATATTTTTGTGCAAATTAACAACTTATACATTAAATGGACAGATAATTTAAATAGAATCATTAATCCGTCTTTTGATCGAATATGTGATCGGTTATTGATTTTTACACTCACTGATCGGCCCCAAAAATTCGACCAGTCACTAAAAGAAGAAAAAAAAAAACTCCAAAAGTAAAACTGGAAAGATGAACAAGATGAACAACACTAAGCAATTGCAAAATCTTCCTATTTAATGTAAAGCTAGAAAATATCTTTGCTAAATGTAATAGCCAACTGGACAACTAAGTCACTTTTGAGTAAAATGGTGACCCTTGATTCTTGTCTGCCAAGGAATGAATATTATAGAGAAAATTAATACATCCATCCATCCATCCATTCATTTTCTTAGCTGTTTATCCTCACAAGGGTCGCAGGAAGGCTGGAACCTAGTCCAGTTATCTTCAGGCAGGACACGGGGTACATCTGGAACTGGTTTTCAGGCAATCATAGGGCAATGTAAATGTAATGTGACCAAATCATCTTCTCATTTTAGACTTTAGGAGTATTTCCAAATCTGAGGCACAGCAAAAAAATTCCAGCACAAATCCATCTTTCAGCATGCCCATGCATATGAACAGGGGAGGTTTAAAAAAAAAAAAAAAATCAAGAGCACAGTCACCTGCTGGAAGCCAAGGTACTCCTTGATGGTGGGTGATGTGTAGAAAACAGACCCCTCGGAAGTGACCACCAGCACAAAGCCATTCAACGCCTGCAGTGTGAACAAATAATTACACCTAAGTTTCAACTAACAGCTGTTTCTGGATATATCCTGTTATATCCAAAAGTCCTACCTTTACAAAGATAAATCTAGGTTGTTGTTTTTTTACTGACACTGTTGAAGTATTTATTAAGTAATACATTCAAAGATTTTGATATTCTATCATTGCTAAATAAGGTAACCAAAATATTAAATTAACCTTTTTTAGATAGAATGGTGTAGGTAGTTACCTTTTGTACAGCTGCTGTATTGGAGTTTCTTAGTGTGTTCGGGTGTACTTAATAATGTGGCTGGTGAGTAGTGTTGTGCATCGATATTTCAATTTAAATTCCAAACGATTCCCGATTCCAATTCTTTTTTTTTTTTTTGGGGGGGGGGTGTCAACAAAGTGCGCATGGTTGAAATAGGGGGTGTCCAAATTATAAACATCCGTGCTAAGAAACACCCTGCAAGCATCAACTAAAATGAACATTTGATTCAGAGCTCTTTACAACTAGGGTCAAACCCTATGAACTAAAAGGCAATGTGAGTTTGATTAACCCAAATGATTTACTATTCATGAATTAATATTTCAGGAAAAATGTTCTTCAAATATTTATTCACAACCGTTTAATCACCTCAAATGATATATACTGTATGTGCAAGTTTTAACATGATTTCCTGTTTTGAGCATGAAGGCTATTATTTTGAAATGTTTGCATGGGATACTCAGCACTTTGGCACAAAAAGTAACTTCACAAGACATTGGTGACTATGAAAGTAAAATGAGATGGCATGAAAAAAGATAATGAATGGAAGCGAATTCCCGGTAAAACGCTGACTCCTTTACCTACCCACTAATGAAGCACAAGGTGAGTGTTCCTGACACTGTGAAAAAATGTTTGTGAATTCTGTCTCAATCCATTTTAATGTAATGTTGCTAGTTAGAACTTCGAAGTTTGAGCTCAATGTTAACCTTGTAATGCATCCATCCATCTTCTACCGCTTTTCTAGGTCAGGTTGCAGGAGAAGTAGCTTCAGCAGGGATCCACAGACTTCTTTTTCCACAGCCACTTCTTCCAGCTCTTCCGGAGGGATCCCGAGGCGTTCCCAAGCCAGCCGAGAGACATAGTCTCTCCAGCGTGTCCTAGGTCATCCCCAGGGTCTCTTTCTAGTGGGATATGCCTGGAACACCACACCAGGGTGGCGTCCGAGAGGCATTCGGATGAGATGCCCCAACCACCTCATCTGGCTCCTCTCAATGCGGAGGAGCAGCAGCTCGACACTGAACCCCTCCCAGATGACAGAGCTTCTCACCCGATCTCTAAGGGAGAACCCGGACACCGTGCAGAGGAAACTTATTTCGGCCACTTGTATCCGGGATCTTGTTCTTTCGTTCACAACCCACAGCTTGTGCCCATAGGTGAGGGTAAGAACGTAGATCAACTGGTAAATTGTGAGCTTTGCGTTTCGACTTAGCTCCCTCTTTACCACAACGGAGCGATACACTGTCCGCATCAGTGCAGACGCTGCACCGATTCTTCTGTCGAACTCGCGCTCCATTCTTCCCTCACTTGTAAACAAGACACCAAGATATTTGAACTCCTCCACTTGGGGCAGGATCTCATCCCCAACCCGGAGAGGGAGGTGCTGATTCTCAACCCAGCTGCTTCACACTCAGCTTTTTCATGAAGTCATTTCAGCGACTAAAGCAAATATTTCTTTTGGGCCCAGTGTATGTGCTGGTGGTTTTTGTGCAGTTAAAATTTGTAATGGTGGGAGGTGTGTGTTGAACCCCATATGTATATATATATATATATATATATATATATATATATGTATATTTTTTTTTTTTTTTTTTTTTTTTTTTTTTTGGGGGGGGGGGTTCATACTTTGCTTTGCTGAAGTTACTCTTTATTTGAGTGGTTTATTTTTCATTGAGTACTCTCTTACACTTACTCAAGTAAATATTAAGATGACACTTTTTTACTTTAAATTGAGACATATTATTCAAAAGTAAGAGTACTCTTTCTTGAGGACAATATTTGGCTACTCTACCCACCTTCGGTCCCGGTTACACTCAGTTCTCGACTCTCTCTACATTACATTAAAAAAACAATTCTCCTTTCCCCCCACAATTGAATTTTGCTCTATTACCTGAAGCAGCAGGTCTCCTTCAGAGAAGCCTTTAGTTGCAAAGTTGTTGCCATTGGGCCCGTTTGGTCCAGGAAATCCACTGCAGGTGCTGTTCTTTATCGTTGCTGTGAGAGCAAAAAGGGTAGACATCATAAGTGGGATACTTAAGAGGCCTTATTAATTTTGGTTTAACAATTTCAATTTAACCAAGTTGCTAAGTTAGAAGATATTTGACTGCTTGTGTGATTATCCAAACATAAGAGCAAAAAAATGTGCCCAGACTTGTTTGAGACAAAACTCGTTTTGTAATCCCCTCTTTCATGGAATGTCCTTAAAGAGGTAAAGAACAAAACGTAATAGGACACCACTTATTTTTCTTACCACAAACCAAAGAAAAAAACATTTAAACTGATTAACACCTAGTTGTGACTCCTGACTATTTGAGAGCATGTGCTGCAATGCTTCTCTTCTTGCACAGCAACCAGTCAGGTTCACAGCCATGTATTTGCTTTGGCATCTTGTGTCACTATTGTGTACGCATATTGTTATTATGGGCAGAGTTGCTTGTCAGTGTACTTCAGGCGCTTCCCACCAGGCTGTAATTCTAAAACTACTGTAAACTACAAAACTATTGTAGTTTATGACAAACCTGGAGATTTGTAATTTATTTTTTATCCCCGCCAAGCACAATGCTTTGTTTTGTTTTTTTTTAATCACTGTTCACCTTTGTTTGAAATCATTAATTTGCACATGAGTTCTTCAAAGAGTGAGGCTGATGGGAGAAAGAAGTGCAGATGGGTTCAGTTTATTGACTTAACACTTTTTTCTTGTTACAGTCTACCTGCTTGGCAGCTGTGTGGGGACAGATATCTACCACATCTAGGTGGAGCTGTGCTGAAAAAGGTTTGGCACTTTGAAATACTGAAATGCATATTACAGGCAGCTACAAGACTGGAGTATGACAGTGTGTCACCATTTTTACTGAAATAAGTCAGATGGACATATTTCAGAATGCAAGCCCTTTGCGGGGGTCTAAATTCTATTGAGTGACTTTCAGGTTTATGAGTTTAAATGTATGCGGACAAAATATAATCAAGAAGTTTCATGTCCTCAACTGCAGATGTAGTTTGCATGGAGAGTAAAATCAGTTTGAATACAATATACTAATATGTTACAAATTTGAAAAGCTGTTTAATGAATGTGCTTAAAAGGCAGTGTTGGAGGTTTATTATTACAAATTTTGACACAAATATTTTCCTTATAACTGTAAAACGAATATCAGCTCCAATCATTGGTGAACGACTTTGACTACTAATTATAGGTATAGACCCTGAAAAAAAGATGTATCGGTCTATCACTAACTTTCATGATCAAGAAATCCACTTTGAAAAACTGAATGTAGACGGGCCACTCCTATTCCATATCTGGAAAGCTAACAGTCCCTCTACTCCTTCTTCCCAGCCTCATTCAGACCTTACATGTGTAAGTGGGCCTCAGAGGGGTCTCCTGTTTGTTTTCATTCAAACTTTCTTCCCCAGCGGTTGAACCCTCTCTTCCATCTTGTTCTATTATTAACCTTCTTGACAGTTTCTGGTGCCACTCTGTGAGAACATTCAACAGGAATTCTTTGTAAGATGGGCTCGATAATGCACAGATTCTTGCCAGCATCTCTCGCAGATGACAAATTGCTTTAATTAATCATTTCCTGCTTTTTGGATTTTAGGAAGTACAAGTCAGAGTTGCAACCCCGCTTTATTTGGTGACTTTACAACAGCAAACAAGAAGATTTTAACAATTGAAGGATTTTATACTGGCAGTAAAAAGTGACATTTGTTTGCCTTTTTCCTTGTTGCTATTTTATATGAGGTTTACGGAGGAGGGCTGCAAGATTTTGGAAAAAAAAATAACATTGCAATATACTGTATATTGCCATGTGAAATAATACAGGATCAGTGTTGGGAAAGTTCATTTTCGACAGAAAGTAATTCACAGTTCACTTCATTGTTCGAAAAATGAAGTAGCTCAGCTCACTGTTTCAAATTTTCAACAAAATTCATCAGTCCAAATACGAACTAGTCCATAGTGCCCCCCCCCCCCCCCAATATGTTGCTGTCAGGCTATTACACTCATAATACTGGCATTTATTTCTCCTTGTTGCCACCCATGAAGTCCACATAAGTAGCAACTTTCAACCTACTATTTCAAAAACACGAGGGGGACGAAGTGTTCTGTCATTGTCAGTTCACTGGCAACCCTTATTGCTGCGTGACTGTTACCGCAATGTCTTTGTCTCAACTGACTGTCTGTCTGTTGTCGTACTCGACCTGTATATCGTACTAGAACGGCTCCAACTACTAGAGGCAAATTACTTGTGTTTTTTGATATACTTAGCAAATAATGATGATTCAGATTCTGAAAAACAAGCCGCTTGAATGGTCTTTTTTTAAAATGAGGAATTGAAAAAAAGGAGGATTTTTTTTGTCTTAATGTCCCAAAAAAAACCACTGTTGAAACAATTGTGGAAGGACATTTATAATTTCGTATTCCCTGCAGTTCTGACTGATATTAACAAAAATAATTGATCTTTTCTGATATTACAAAACAAAAATTCCATATTATTGCTGGTTGAGCTTACATTCTTTTAACAAAAGCATTCTGATGAAAATACAAATCCAACTCTATGAGCCAATGCAAACTGTAAGCTATTCACAAGCCTGGATAAACCTTGGCCAAACAAATCATCCAAAGGATATCATACCGGATCTATCGTGGCCCGGGATAACAAGGTCCGCCACCGGCGTCGTTAACCTACAGGGTGCTGGAGCTACTATAGAGGGAGTGCTCTGGTTACAATGTCCTCGACCTACAACATTTCAATTTTACAATGCCCATCTCTCGTCCGCAGTTTTGTTCCCAGCACCATTGTGTTTATGCTTAGCTAATGCATATTGCTTATCTGTTTTTGTGCGCCTAGAGTATCTTTGCTTTTATCGTCTACCAACTCATTAGGGTAATCCAAACAATCAAAGGAGCAAATGACAAATGAGATGAGCAAGCATTTTAAATTTCCCACACCTACCCCTGTCCGAGCTTTAGGAAATCGGAGTGCATGGAGAAAACCCACACAGGCACGGGGAGAACATGCAAACTCCACACAGGCGGAGGCGGAATTTGAATCCTGGTCTGCCGAACTGTGAGGCTAACGCTCTAACCAGTTGCATCACCATGCCGCCCTCTTAAATAATATTTATAATGAAAAGTGAGAACTTTTAAAGTCTTTGTAGTCCGGACTGTGAGCTAGTTTAATGCGTTGCATGGCTGACGTCATGTAAGTAAGTGCTTCTCCCCGCCTTCAATCACCCATAATTTTGCTGATTTTACAGTTGCGTAATCTTGTCACCTTTTCTTGCTCTTCAAATAAAAATTACGGTGCTGGGAGCAAGTGTGTGTGTGGGGGGGGGGGTGTTTGTGTGCCCACAATATCAAACCGCCATTTACAGTACTTTTACGTTTTCGTACATGCATGCACAAACACATGCACACACGTAGTTGCCTTCACAGAGAACAATCAGCATGTATCTAGCTAGTGTATGTACTGTATGTCATTTTAGAGAAGGACTAGGTTTAGTGTCCTTGTTTATGTATGTTATGTTTTTTTGTTGTCATGTCAATTCTGCATTAAGTGTCTGCTTTAACACTAATATTTAGGTTATTTGTGCATGTAGTAGTAGTGCTACATTTACTCTGTTACATTCACTGAAGTAGCATTTTGTATAAATTATACTTGTTAAAGTAGTTGCATACCTTTTAATTTTACTCAAGTATTTCCAGGATGTTAAAAGGAAACGATTTACCTGTACTTTGTTATAATGATATAAATGCTACTTGCCAAATTCATTTATCAATTATTGCTCATTTATCAATTATTGTGTGCACGACCCATCTGTTTAGCCTTCGAGTTTGGCATTGGGCACTATTTGCTCCAATCCAAATCAAGCAATAGTGATCTTTGAATCTAGTTAGCCACAAATCTTTCCCCTTTGGCTTGTCCTGTTATGGGGGGCCACAAGGCATCATCTTTTTTTCTATGTAAGCCTATCTCCTGCATCTTCCACTCTTAATACCAACTGCCCACGTCTTCCCTTATAACATTTATGGACAATTCCATCCAGTAGTTGCACCGGTCATTTTTTTAAACCACTTACATTAATTTTAATCTTGAACTTCTATAAATAAAGTGCATCTTGTTCTTCTTTTTCTTTTGGCTTGTCCCGTCAGGGGTCGCTACAGCGTGTCATCTTTTTCCATCTAAGCCCATCTCCTGCATCTTCCTGTCTAACACCAAGTCCCCTCTTCCCTCACAACATCTGTCAACCTTTTCTTTGGCCGTCTTCTTGCTCTTTTGCCTGGCAGGTCTATCCTCGGCACCCTTCTACCAATGTACTCACTCTCTCGCATCTGCACATGTCCAAACCATCGAAGTCTGCTCTCTTGAACCAAAACATTCAACTTTGGCTATCCCTCTAAGGAGGTCATTTCTAATCCTATCCAACCTGCTCACCCCTAAAGTCAACCTGAACATCTTCAATTCTCCCACCTCCAACTCTGCTTCCCGTTTCTTCAGTGCTACTGTCTCTAATCCGTACTTTATGGCTGATCTCACCACTGATTTATAAACTTTGCCCTTCATCAAAGCAGAGACTCTTCTGTCATAAAACACACCAGACACCTTCTGCCAGCTGTTCCAACCTGCTTGGATCTGTTTCTTCACTTCCTTACCACACTCACCATTGCTCTGAATTGTTGACCCCACGTATTTGAAGTCGTCCACCGTCTCTATATTTTCTCCCTGGAGCCTCACTCTTCCCCCTCTAACCCTCTCATTCACGCACATATATTGCTTTACTTCGGCTAATCGTCTTACTTTCCTTTCCAGTGCAAGCCTCCATCTTTCTAATTGTTCCTCTACCTCCTGCCTGCTTTCACTGTACTCTCTTGGTACTGTTATATGCGTTCTCTAAATCCACAAAGACACAATGTAGCTCCTTCTGACCTTTTCTGTACTTTCTACAAGCATCCTCAATGCAAATAATGGATCTGTGGTACTCATTTGAGGCATGAGCCCATACTGTTTCTCGCAGATATGTACTTCTGTCCTGACTAGCCTCCATTACTTTACCATAACTTCATTGTGTGGCTCATCAACTTTATTCATCTATAGTTCCTGAAGCTCTGCAAATCACATTTGTTCTTAAAATGGGAAGTAGCACACTTTTTCTCCATTCTTCAGGCATCTTCTCGCCCACTAGAATTTTGTTGAACAAGTTGGTCAAAAACTCCACAGCCACTTTTCCAAATTGCATCCCTACCCCCACAGGTATGTTATCAGGACCAACCGCCTTTCCATTTTTCACCCTCTATAAGTGCCTTCCTAACTTCCCAATTATTTATCATTACCACTTCCTGTTCCATCACACTTGCCTCTTTCACTCTTCCTTATCTCATTTTCTTCATTCATCAACTTCTAAAAGTATTCTTTCCATCTATTTAGCATACTACTGGCACCAGGGAACACATTTCCATCTCAATCCTTAATCACCCTTACCTGCTACACGTCCTTCCCATCTCTATGCCTCTATTTGACCAAACTGTAGAGATCGTTTTCTCTTTCTTTCGTGTCCAACCTAATGTACACGTCATCATGTGCCTCTTGTTTAGGCTTTGCCACCTCTATCCTTGCCCTACATCCCATGTCAATGTACTCCTTTTGCCTCCCCTCAGTCCTCTTGGTGCCCCACTTCTTCACTTACTTCTTTCCTTGTATGACTTCCTGTATTTTGGGGTTCCACCTCCAAGTCTCCTTCCCCCCTTTCCTACCAGTAGACACACCAAGTAGTCTCCAGCCGGTCTCTCTGATCACTTTTGCTGTAGTAGTCCAGTCTTTTGAGAGCTCCTCCTGTCTACCAAGAGCCTGTCTCACCTCTTTCCAAAAGGCTGCACAACATTCTTCATTTCTCAGCTTCCACCACATGGTTTTCTGCTCTACCTTTGCCGTCTTAATCTTTCTCCACACCACCAGAGCCATCCTAAACACCACAATCCTATGCTGTCGAGATACACTACCTTACGGTCAATAACCTCCTTCAAATTACACCATCTGCACAAAATGTAACCCACCTGCGTGCTTCGACCACTGCTCTTGAAGGTTGTTAGTCACCAATCAAATGACACAAAGAGGTCACATGACCTCACACAACATCTTCTATCGCAGTGATTTTCAACCTTCATTGGGCCACGACACTTTATATCTCACAGTCTCACAAAATCTCACAGCAAACCTAGAAACTATAATGTGATACAGCTGTGAATTATGTACTTTCTGACATGTAATAGAGATGCATTATTTGTTCTGTCTGTCACTCAAAATCGCTGACATGGATAGATGAACAAAAATCTATTGTTTCATAAATAATAATAATAATTAAGTGAATTTTGATTATTTCCCTGCGTCAACTCTAAAGAGTTGTACCGGCACACTAATCACTGTTCTATTGGGCATTCGTAGTATCACTAGCTAACCCAGCCAGCCAGCCGAATTGATGTGCCTGCATGGTGACCATGTTAGGAAGGTTGTTACCAGTGCATGCAATGCAATTCATGTTTAGATTTACAAAAAGAAAAACAACTACTTTCACACATGTTAGTAGTTGTCTAGCACAGTCTAGCGAAACGTTGATATTGCAGTCTAATTTTAACTTGAGAAAACACCTTGTGGTAAATTGCAAGTTTTCTTGTTTTGGGTGTGTATATTAACCCACATTAGTCCTGTTTTCCACAAGTAACTAAAATTACGCACACACAAAGACACATACAGACACACTGCAAAATCAGTTTGCACATTCACATATAAGTTTATTTTTATTTTATTGCTGTTCATAGGTTGATTCAAAAAATTCACAGCTACCATTTACTCACAACATGAGTAGTTTTTAATCATTGTACTTTTTATTACTACTTTGTAGTAGGTTTTGGAGGAATACTTTTTTACTTTGAGTCTCATAATTGGCAAGTAACCCTACCCTTAAATCAAGTACAATATTTGGCCACCCACGCACACATACACACACACACACATGCACACGCACACATACACACAAACACACACAGATGCACACACACATGCACACACACAGTGACACTTTAGATACTTAGTGCTCAATATTAGCTAGGCTTTATACATCAGGATTTTGGGGGCTGGTCACCAATCAGAGATTTGAAAACAAATAACCGATCAAGAATTTGATCACAATATGAAGCAATGTATCTATATAAATGACTTGTTCATTTCCCGTCTGTACATGTAATTTGTCCCACAGTTTATAGCATATGTTACGTGTGAATTTGGAATAAATCACCTTTATCAAACCGGCAAAATATAACAAAGCACTTGTATTGTGTTTAAGACAATTTAATCAGAAGCAATGCAACACAAAACAATAACAAAATAGATTTTCAAAGAGAGTTTAGTTTCATGTAACAATGCTAACTAGCCAAATGATGTCCAGTATAGTCACCAAAGTCAAATAAATGTTCCAAATAGGCAAATGTTATTTCCAGCGTATGTTCGTAATGGAGTCCTCTCAGAACATAATAAAAGATCCACGTCAGAATAATTTTATAAATTAATAATAAGTCGGGGTGCTCAATGTGTCGATGCCCGCCGTTAGCGGTGGTCACGGGCCGCCGTTTCCCCCGACACGGAGGTGGGTCGGGCGGGTAGGTGGGCCGGCACATCCGGTTGCACCGGGGGCGGGGTGAACGGACCTCCACCCCCACCCCAAACCCACCACCGGCCACCAGTGTCTGGCCCCGCAGTCACTTCACTCGCTTCTGAGATGTTTTCTTCGTCAAAAAGAGCTCCAGTCTCAGAAGGGGCGTCAGAAAAATCAGAAAATCGCTCTCATTCATCTGCAATTGCATTCGGCACACCATGTTTTCAATGCCACGGAACCAGTGTGATGTCTGGACATGACGTCATAGACAAATATGGCCGCCACCGGGATACACAATGTGTCAAGTCATACTTACGCAACTTTGCGGTTTTAAAAAACGCTCCCAGCTCACTCTTACGACTGGAATTATTATCAAAGTAATGACTATAATTTGTAGTTTTATACCTATTTTAAAATGTGATTTTTTGTGTCAGTGGCACTGTAGGGTTTCTGTATTCTTACTTACATTTTGGTCTTCTTAGTTTAAACACATACCATGACCAACTTGAAACTTAATGTTGTGAAGTTCACATAGGCCGAACTACATAGCTCAGGCAACCCATCGCTGCTTTTTTTTTAATTGTTTTTTGTCAGGAATGAAGTTTGGTGTGGTATGTTGGATCATATCTCTGAATTACAAACCTTCATTTTTGACATTGAGATCCTCCTTGTTCAGATGTCATTAAAAATAAGTAAGTAAATAAATAAATAAATTGGCCAAATGTTACAAGCTTAGTTTCCTCCATAATACAGAACTTTTAACAGCAATGCCTCATTGCATGCTGGTCGTGCATTGTTTTGTTTACGCATACAAAACAAAAATAAAATGAAAAAATCTTTCAAAATCAAATGATATAGCACACTGTTGATGTCAGGTTTACCGGTTAGACATTCATTAAACAGGACACAAAAAAAGCAAAGACACCAGTTCAAGTTTGACAGCTTCCGAGGAGAGAGGAGAGGAACTGTCTCGTACAATTCAGTAATGCACTCTCTGATTATGCAGATTTTCAACTGTAAACAGGAAAGACTTCTCAACTCAAGTCTTTCAAGTCTAAGTCAAGTGTATCATAATTAAGTCCCAAATTCTAAAATTAGTATCGTGAGTCAGATTCAAGGCAAATGACTCATCTCAGAGTCAATACAATAAGCGGGATATTGGTTAGGGGTACAGTTAACATGACCCTTCACTGGGTTATATTAAAACATAAATAAACAAAACAGTTTAATACAACTTCCTTCTTAAGAGGAAAGGATGAATCTAAAATTTTATGTTTACCACCATTCATGACCAAGAGTAGTGCGATTCAAATTGCGTGTGTATGAGGCTAGAGATAGAGATCAGCCCTCCAACAACCATACGCCGCCCACCCCTCATCAGTTTTGCCTTTGACCAACTAAAAAGGCTGTATCATATTCTACTGTGAGCTCGTACTTAAAATGCAGCCAGAGAGCTTATTCCAGTACTTTGTGTGTTTTTCCAAGTCAAGTGTAATAAGACACCACAAGAGGCCCTCTTCTCCTTCCTCTTTGCACAAGATGGGCCATTTTGGGAATGGAGAAATGAACATGTATGACTCTAGGCAAACGTTGCTGTTACATTGGGAATGAGCTGCATTCATAGTGTCTGATGTTGGTGGGTCATTGGTATGTTAATCCATTACTGGGTGGGTCTTTACAAATTTAACTTTACATAACAACAAACAAATACACATATGACTGTAAAAAATAATTCCTTGTCTACATGTGCTTGGAGGTCACAACTGAAAAAACTAATATTAATCCCAGGATGTGAGTTGTAAAAAAGTCACTTTGTAAAAAAACCTGACAAACTTCTTGTCCTCTTAAACAAAGTTGTCCTCTGAATGGCCTTCAGTGATATACAATTATTGGTAAGGTACCCATGTTTGTGTTTTCAGGCACCCAAAATGCTGATGTCATGTTAATAAATGGCCAAAACAACATTTTTGTTTAAATTAAGTTCAATGGCCCCGTATATATGCAACTTAAACAGTCTTCTTGAGAGCGCTAGCATTGTCTGTCACTGGAGCACACAAAGAGTCAGAAGGAAAGAAGAGGGGAGGGGCGGGGTAAGGAAATGCAGTCATGGCTTGGAGATCTGCCAGACTGTGAGAGAGTATAAAGCATGTCGGCAATGCAAAGGGGGATATTATCTTGATGTGAAAACATTTAGTTCCAGTTGATCCTGTACAGAGATTGCTGTTCTCACGCATATGTGCAAGGAAAGGGCTACAAATGGCTGCCAGCATTGTTGCTACTTGCTCGCTTCAGAGATTCAATGATCCCTTCAGTCTTCTAACAAATCACCCAGTTTACTTTCAGGGCGTCCACACAGGAAACTTTTATTTTGGTGATTCTATAAGTGTCATGCAGACATTTCAAAAGAAAGGATGGAGACTAAATTGGAATGGATTTTGTTATGGAGAGTGCAGCTTCCTGATTCCTGCATTCCAGTCGCCACTTTAGCAAGATTTCTTTACTTATCTGATGAAACAAGCATAAAAAAGTTGCACGGATTAATTTGACAAAAAGATAACGAGACGACACGGTGATGCAGCTGTAAAGCGTCGGTTCTGAGGACCGGGGTTTGAATCCCGGCCCCACCAGTGTGGAGTTTGCATGATCTCTCTGTGCCTGCGTGGGTTTTCTCCGGGCAATCCAGTTTCCTCCCACATCCTAAAAACATGCATAAATTGGAGACACTAAATTGCCCTTAGGTGTGATTGTGAGTGTGGTTGTTGTCTGTCTGTTGTCTGTTCCCTGCGATTGGCTGACAACCAGTTCAGGGTGTATCATCCTGCCTCCTGCCCGATGACAGATGGTATTGGCTCTGGCACTCCCGTGCTCATACTAGTGAGGATAAGCGGGTCAGAAAATGGATGGATGCAAGGATGGATGATAAAGATAACCACCACTGCCTTCTTAAAGACAGCGCTATTCAGACTGAGGGGGGTGACAAAGAACTGGCCAATAAAACGCAGGAGGTTTCTCATCCAGTCAATAGGATTTTAACATTGCCAGACGCGACACTCCACAATCGTCATTTGTCATCCCATCCTGCCGTACGTACTGTACATTCAAACCATGCTGCATGTTCCACAACTCAGAAAGAGGTACAGTAGTTTCTGGGGCTACAGGCTAACCTCTATAAGACAAATCCGCATGTAAATCAAGATTAATTATGTCCCATTCAGTACACAATAACTATGTGGCGGTGAAAGTGGAGCGCGCAGCGTGTCCAGTGACATGTGGCCTTTTGATTAACACTGAACTGCTTTCTGTTGTCTGTGCTCTTTGTATCTGAATGAAGAGAAATCAGGTTTCGGCAGGCTTTTGATGCAGAGGAAAAACCAAGTTGTTGACTTGTTTCACTGTGATGATTCCAATTAATCCTCAACTCAATGAAAATGATTTTTTTTAAAAAGTCTGACACTTGCTGCTGTTGGCAATGACTGCCCCAATAAATATTATATAAACTAAAATGTATGATATGACTGTTTTGACTCATGACAGGGGAAAAAAAGTAAAATATTGGGAGAATCTCAAAGCAAAGGTAATCGTTAATGTACGTTTTGTGTTAGACAGCTTTTGTGAATCATGGACTGTAATTTTATTTGTGACAGGGTTTTTGCCTTGTATGAATTGTGAACTTTTTTAGACAAAGTTAACGACAAGCTGTGTCATGAGGACAGGCGAAACTTAAGTCAACTACAAGCAGTGAAAAAGTTCAAGTTCATGTGAGTGAATGGACTGAAAGCAAGAGATCACACCAGGACAGGGAGATGATGCAAGAATACTCTGTTGAAAAGGCTCTATGAGGTGAGATGAACAGTTATTGCAAAAGAGGAGCAACCGCAACAAGGAGTGTTAAGAGAAGAATGTAGAAGAAAAGAATCTACAAGGGAAGTTCTGTGAAGACAATCGTATTTAAAGCAGTAAGACTTGCCGCGTGTCAATGTTCACTTTTCATGTTTTATAGAGGCTGTATCATAGGTAAGACGCTGAAACGTATAGGTTTCACTCAGCTTTTCGAGCTCCACTTGGTCTTTTTGTTTGTGCACCTCGCCTCGGTCGAATCTCTGTGCAGCTGTGCTCGCATTTTGTCATTTTGCATTTTGTACAAGTAAATTTTCCACCATGCAGCCCAAAAACACAATTGACCCCTCCGTACAGGCCACTTAACCACGCCTCCTGAAGTGACGTCACGCCACGTGCGCCTACGTCAGACAAACAATTAGCAAAAAGGGCGGCGCATCAAGAAAAGAGTAGAGCGAAACTGTCCGATTTACCGGCTGATTTCTCACTCGCATTCTTAGCGAACAGTGAAATATCGTTGAAAAGCAGACAGCAAGGCTTCAAGTATTTCAGCTAGGGGTATTTCAATGGTATTTACATGCATATCGACGAGGAAACCATTGATATTAGCTCGAGATCTTTCCAGAGTCAGAGGAAGACCGAGAAGCCACATAATATAATATATTATAACCCAAAGACGAATTCGTCATTGACAGTTTCCTATTTTCGTGTTACCTATCACACTTGTGTGCAGAATCTGTATGTGTATCTGTATAGCCGTTTGTGAACCGGCGTATGAAGGAAAAGAAGGCGAGGGTTGATTTACGAGTTGTTTCTCTCGTTTTCTTTGTGTAACGTCACGCGCTCCCCTCAATAATTATTCTTGAATTAGTGCCGAACCTACGTAAGTCCCGACCGAGTACGACAATCACTACTTTAGTGTCCTCAAACATCCTTCCTTCAGTCTTGGTGTCTCGGTGAGCGTCGAAGGCTTTTAGGACTGCTAGTCCGGTTTAGCTTAGCTAATTAGCCGCGAACAAAGGGACACGTTTGTGCAGTCAGATCATCGCAAAATATCGCTAAACACAGATCAAGTGTGTCAATCATTCACACTTAGCTATGTTATACAAGTGAAGAACTGCTAATTCATTTATATGAGACATGTATTGAAAATCAAATATTCCGCATACCTTCGCGCAAACACAGTCCGGTTTACTGTAGCCGCGTAGCCGCGAACATAGGGACACGTTTGTGCAGTCAGATCATCGCAAAATATCGCTAAACACAGATCAAGTGTGTCAATCATTCACACTTAACTATGTTATGCAAGCGAAGAACTGCTAATTCATTTATATGAGACATGTATTGAAAATCAAATATAGGGCTTACCTTCATGCAAACATATCTGTTCTGGTTGATGGATTCAGTTGATCATGCGGTCTTCCACAAAGTTTGATCCATCGAAGACATTTTTGTACTCGGTCTTCTGTTCGGTTGATTTTAGACGGATTCAGTTGATGATGCGGTCTTCCACAAAGTTTGATCCATCGAAGACATTTTTCGTACTGGGTCTTCGGTTTTGGAAAGGGTACGAATTGAACTCCACCAACTAGCCTTTCAGGATACCTGTCGTCACTATTATAAAGTCCGTGACTACACCTCTTAACCATATCTATTTTTAAAGAACCCAAATACGCGATAAAACGCCAACAGAAGCTATACTGGACCATCCAGCGTTGTCTGAGAAAACTGCGGGTCCAAAAAGGGGCGTGGTTTATGCAGATCTCTGGCCTCTTGATTGGTCAGTGACACGGATTGTGGAATTTCTACAGAGGGGTCAATTGCTAAGGAAAGTGGTGAGAAGTAGAGTATGATGTTGATGATTGTGAAATAATAGAAATAGACAAACAGGATGTACGAGTAAGCGATTTGGCAAAGAAATATGACCGTTCTATGTCAACCATGCTGTAATGTCCTTGGTAAAGGTCAATGAGAAAAAGGAGTCATCGCTGGGTTTTAATAAAGTTACGAAAAGGAAAAAAAAACATCGGCACAATGGGAGACAACTATTCCAAAAAACAAAGGGGGTGGGGGACATGGTGGTGGTCACCGGTGGTCAGAACAGGAAAGGCCGTTTGTGTAATGCTTGCGTGAGGTACAGTGAAGAAAATGAGTATTTGAACACCCTGCTATATTGCAAGTTCTCCCACTTAAAAATCATGTAGGGGTCTGAAATTTTCATCGTCGGTGCATATCCAGTGTGAGAGAGATAATCTAAAAAGAAAAATCCAGAAATTACAATGTATGATTTTTTTTTAAACGGTTTGTGTGATACAGCTGCAAAAAAGTATTTGAACACCTGTCTATAGGCTAGAATTCTTACCCTCAAAGACCTATTAGACCGCCTTTAAAAGTCCACCTCCACTCCATGTATTATCCTGAATCAGATGCACCTGTGTGAGGTCGTTAGCTCCATAAAGACACCTATCTAACCCATACAATCAGTAAGACAAACTTGTAACATGGCCAAGACGAAAGAACTGTCCAAAGACACCAGAGACAAAATTGTACAACTTCACACGGCTTCAAAGGGCAACGGAGAAATTGCAAAGCAGCTTGGTGAAAAAAGGTCCACTAAAGCTGAACATGATGGTCAATCTCAATCGGAGTGGAGCCCCATGCAAGCTATCACCTCGTGGGGTCTCAGTGATCCTTAGAAAGGTGAGGAATCAGCCCAGGATTACACGACAGGACTTAGTCAATGACCTGAAAAGAGCTGAAACCACCGTTTCCAAGGTGACTGTTAGTAATAAACTAAGTCATCATTGTTTGAAATCATGCATGGCACGGAAGGTTGCCCTGCTTGAACCAGCACATCTCAAGGCCCGTCTTAAGTTTGCCAATGACCATTTGGATAATACAGAGGAGTCATTTTGTGGTCAGATGAGACCAAAATGTAATTTTATGGTCATAAATCCGCTAAGCGTGTTTGCAGGAAGATGAATGATGAGTTCCATCCCAAGAACACTATCCCTACTGTGAACCATGGGTATGGGAGCATCATGCTTTGGGGGTGTTTTTCTGGGACAGGATGACTGCACTGTAGTAAGGAGAGCATGACCGTGGCCAGGTATTGTGAGATTTTTGGGGAACAACCTCTTTCCCTCACGCAGAGCATTGAAGATGGGTCGTGGCTGGGTCTTTCACCATGACAATGACAAATCACACAGCCAGGAAAACCAAGGAGTGGCTCCGTAAGAAGCATATCAAGGTTCTGGCGTGGCCAAGCCAGTCTCCAGACCTAAACCCAATAGAAAATCTTTGGAGCTGAAACTCCGTGTTTCTCAGCGACAGCCCAGAAACCTGTCTGATCTAGAGAAGAACTGTGTGGAGGAGTGGGCCAATATCCCTCCTGCAGTGTGTGCAAAACTGGTGAACAAATACAGGAAACATTTGACCTCTGTAATTGCAAACAAAGGCTACTATACGAAATATCAGTCACTCACATTTGAAAAATGTACAGGTGTGGTCAGTCATGTCCGCAGATAAAGTCAGGCTATGGTTCACTGCGCTGGATTGGTTTTCATGTGCGCTGAGAACGTCTATGTATTTCTACTTGTATGAAATTTTACGCACGTGATTTTTCGTGCTTGACTGTGCAGATTTGAGAGCACGATGGCGCCCGTCAAATCACAGTGACTGAAATATTAATATTGGTTTTCTCAGGTGTTCAAATAAGTATTTCCAGCTGTATCACACAAATAAATCGTTAAAATCATACATTGTGATTTCCGGATTTTTTTTTAGATTATCTATCTCACAGTGGACATGCACCTACGATGAAAATTTCAGACCCCTCCATGATTTCTAAATGGGAGAACTTGCAATAAAGCAGGGTGTTCAAATACTTTTTTTCCACTGTATGTTCACACACTTTTAATGTGGTATGGCTCGCAAGCTATGTACCCTTGCAAGCCTTTGCTACTGTTTGTGGTTGTGTCGAACAGATTACCTGACCAGAGCAGAGAATTCCAACCTTTTTGGAGCAAAGGCATGGACTTTACAATTGAAAAATCTCACACCACACCAACAACTAAAGATTTTTAAATAAGTAAATACATGAATTGCTGTATGCTGTACTTACTGCATTCTAATAAACGAACTTTACTTTGTTCTGTCTGTCACCATGCCTCACTGGCATAAATAGATGAACAAAAATACATTATTTATTGTAAATATATATTTTTGAACAGTTAAGTACACAAATATATACTTTAATGAAAATTTAAAGCTCAACTGACATCCATACATCCATCCATCCATTTTCTTTGCCAATTATCTTGACGAGGGTCACGGGGAGGGCTGGAGCCTATCCCAACTGTCGACAGGCAGGAGGCGGGGTGCACCCTGAACTTGTTGCCAGGCAATCGCAGGGCACATCGAGAGAAACAGCCGCACTCACAATCAAACAAAGGGGCAATTCAGAGTGTCCAATCAATGTTGCATGTTTTTGGGATGTGAGAGGAAACTGGAGTGCCTGGAGGAAACCCACGCAGGCAGGAGAACATGCAAATTCCACACAGGCATCTCCGGGATCGAACCCAGGACCTCAGAACTGTGAGGCCAACGCTTTACCAGCTGATCCACCGTGCCGCCGACGTCCATATATACATTTTAAAATAGATATTGTTATGAAAACTGCATACAATATTATTCACTTCAATGTCTATGAGAAAAAAAAATGAGCGGAGAGCGTGTCGTTCATGTGCAAAGATGCGGAAGTCTCACTCAACATCCCAAAGGCAGCCATATTCCCTGCAACATCATTTGCAGATGTCACACTGGGACAGTCGCCATTGAGAAGACATTGTGCCACCTGCTATGGCAGATCAGCAAGAGAGATTTTTGGCTTTTTCTGATGCCCATTTTGAGACTGAAGCTCTTTTTTGAAGAAGAGAACATCTCAGAATCGAGTGAAGTGACGGGGCCATGTTACGCTATCGTTTCGAGCCATATTTAGATCACTTCTAACTAACAACAGATTCCCCGACACACGGATGATGAACCCAATGAAATATTCAAAATGACATCCTTGTCATTGTTTGATTTCCTAACTCTTTTACAAGTCTAGTGTATGTCGCGTACTCAGGAGGACACATGCCTGGGCAAAGTAACTACTTCAGGGGTGCCGCACGCGATCCACCTCTGTATCAAGGCTAATGCCGGTGAACAACAACAACAGCGGTAAACAACAACACTGGCAGACAACAATGCCGGGGAACAACAACAACGCCAGCCCACGCACAGACATATTTAGCACCCCTGATTTATGTACTTTATTAAGTTATTATGACGCAGGTCTGTTGTTATGTTGTGAGAGAAGAATTACGTCGTCGGACGCGGACGGAGCTTTTTATTCATCCTGCTGCTAACGGACATGTAAACGGACACTACCGATATGATGCGGATCGTTTGTTACGTTCTGAGAGAAGGATTACGTCGACGGACGCGGACGGAGCTTTTTATTATTGCTGGTTTTGGAGAAGTTGTTCACGTTTGGTGACTATATGTCTAGTTAGCTTGTGTTACACGTTCCTAAACTTCTATTTTGTTGTTTTCTGTTGTATTGAATTGTGTGATTAAATTGTCTTAAACGCAATACAAGTGCTTTGTTCTAAATTAGTCCCCCAAAACTGTTGTTTTTTTAATAGCGCTCTACACACCTCCCTGTTATTTAGAACCCACAAGGCTCTTGTCCTTTGCACCTGTGCAATTTTTCACAACGAACCGGGTGTTTTAAAAAAGTGTGAAGAGTGAATCTATCCTCCCAAGTGTTCCAGCAAAATGCAGCAATACGACGAGCTGGCATTATGGTTAACACGATGGAAAAAAAAAAAAAAAAGAATTTTTCGCCGGCACAGTAGGTATAAACCAATATAAACACTTAACCCCGCTACTGCACAAAACGCAAGTTCCTGGTTCTTCTCCAATACGAATGCCTCGAGAGGATTTTCATGGTGGGAGATGCAAAAATCCATGTACTACAACATCATGACGTGTGGTGAAAAAAAAACGTATGGGTTCAATCGGGCTGTTTTTTTTTTTCTATTAAAAACATACAAAAAAATCATGCTTTACGTGACAGTAGACCTTTAAATAGACTCATTGCCTCATCTTGTAATCAGATAGGTGATCGGTTCTCATTTAATCAAACTCCCTAATCGTCCGCAAAAATCGTGATCATTTAAAACCTACCTAAAATCCCTTGTTATCTTATTTTCATTGTGAAAAACAATTCATAAAGTGTTGGCTTTTTGGGCCACTCAAAGAGAACGTGAGCTGAAAGGATGGGTGAAAATAGAAAAGATACTTTGAGGTTAGTTTCTGCCTTTGCTCACATTTACTTATTTTGAATATTCATGGGAATATTTTGCCGATAAACGTCACTATTTTACCCACAGTTACATCATAAAATAGTTTTGAAAAAAAAGGAAAACACAAAAAAATGTATACTTTATAAAGTGCATTTGTACTGTATGGTGCTGGATGAGATTTGCTTTCTTAAAAACCAGAAATGCTATGAACCATTCAATTGAGCTGAGTGGATGGGAAACGACCACTAAAATCGCAGGTACATCAACAATTAATACCAACCTATGTCTCACACACACAGCAATGTGATCGGGTCGTTTGTAAGACTTGTGCCGTTTATTACCTTTTGCATCCTATTGACCAACTGCATAGATGATAAACATAAACCATGTCAGGCTCATTTTAACCTATGTAATGCATAAAACTAGGGCTAGGGGGAAAAAAGTGCATTAAGTTGACTTAAAAAATATGTCGATGCGACAAGTCTGCCTTAAAACTCCGCCGGAACCATGTCTCCAAGTTTCACATGGACATTTATTGCAGATGCACGCGGTGTTACCCCAATGAAAAATACAACCAAAAACAACGACGATGTCTAAAGTGTGGAGTGTTCACTGCTTGGTCACCAGCTCACCAACGCCTAATTGAAACAGGATGTAGTGGAGTGACTACTCATGCTAGCGAATCAAAATCATCCAAGTCAAAACCCTTTCCTGATAAAAGTTACATTCAGTGCTCTCATTCTGCTGTCTGAACATTGTTAGAGGCTTATCCCCCCCCCCCCCTACACTTCATAAAATGATTCTATTCTTCACTGAGCCCATTCTCTGTAGTGTAGCTATCCAGCTGCTCCCCAGATAGGTTCTCCAAGTCTCCCGCCTGGGGGAGCCTTACGTCAGGGCACATGGGAACCAATGTCACTTGGCGCCTAATTGAAGAATTCCTGCAATGTAAGTCTGAAATTTAGGTCATTGTGCCCTGCATTTCATTCACATTAGTTCTTGCAGGCATAACAGTGAGCTGCCTTCATCATTGTATGAGAAAAAATTTAGGGAAACGAGTTATTTTTTCGCTGTATCCAATGTCGTGTTGGTGATACGAATAATTTATTCCTTGTGTTTGTCATGGCCAGAACTCGAGGCTGAACCCAAATGCACGACTCACGAGGCTCAGGAGCAGTTTAGGAAGTGTCTTTATTCAGTCCAATGTCAAAACACCAGGAGGCAGTCCACGGAGGCAGCAGTAGCAGAATTGGCAGTCATGAGAGGAAGGTCAAGAACGAGGCGGGGTTCGGTACATAGGGTAGCAAGAGCATGGATAAGGAGTTGGAGGAATGTGGCATAAATAGCTATTAAAAAAATCTTAATCTAGGTGTGGGACTACTCACTTATTTTGACAGATAATTCATTTAAACACAAAGTGCTGACTGTATGTATTACCCCACTTATATTCTTGTTCGATAAGACTTCTATAATTCACTCTGTCAGTCCCACCACATTCTAGTTGCATAGCTGGGTTCACGATCCTTGTCTTGCATGCTTCTTCTTCTGTCCTTGTCCTGTCCTATCTTGTCCTTTGTTCTTACTTCACAGGGTGTACCGTCCAGTCTCACGCAGCATCCATATTTAATGTTTGTTTGTTGAAGATATGGAATGATTTTCTTTTCTCTGTTTACAGTTAGCACTATGTCTTTATCTTTTTTTTCCTCTCTCCCCTCCAGAAATTCTCTGTTTGATCGACTCTGATCTTCAATAAAACTTCAATTAAAATACAAAGAAATCATAGAGGAAGTTCAAGAGCCCCGCTGTGACACAGTAAAACTGTTCTGGCATAAAGCAAATGTAGAGTTTCCATTCTGCTTGATCAAATAGCTGAACAGAACACACACAAAAAGAAGACATCGACCATTCCCAAAAGTAATATGAAAGGAATTTTTTTTTAACTTCTTAAGGATGATTGTGCTGTATTAACAAAGAATACAACCACTTACATCACAGCACCTCTCCAGGGACATTTTATACACAATTACTCAGGGGTGGCATGGTGGAGCAGCTGGAAAGCGTATGCCTCACAGTTCTGAGGTCCCGGGTTCAATCTTGGACCTGCCTGTGTGGAGTTTGCATGTTCTCCCCGTGCCTACGTGGGTTTTCTCTGGGCACTCTGGTTTCTTCGCACATCACAAAAACATGCAACATTAATTGCACACTCTAAATTGCCCCTAGGTATGATTGTGAGCGGGACTGTTGTCTGTCTCCATGTGCCCTGCGATTGGCTGGCAACCAGTTCAGGATGTACCCTTCCAGTTGACAGCTGGGATAGGCTCCAGCACTCCCTTGTGAGGATAAGCAGCTAAGAAAATGGATGTATGGATACTGCACTCAGGTAAGGAGTAAAATTACATTAATACAAAAAGTCCAGAAAAACAACCTCGATTCTGTTTCGCTGTGTCAAATTTTGGGCATGTGAATTTCCAGGTCCATAAAAATTGTGTTTTCTTATTTTTTCACACAAGGTAATACAGGATTCCCTCACTAATTTGCGCTTCATTTTTTGCAGCTTCAGTGCTTCGGAGGGTTTATTGATTAAAAAAAGAATAATACAGCCAGATCGGAATATTGCGGAAAGATATATTGATACAAGACGCGTGATTGGTTCCCGGCGCGACATTGAGGTGGCTTTATCGCATGAACTGATTAGTTGTGCATCATCGAGGCCTCACCCTGCAACTTCCCTTGTCCCACCCAGTTCCTTGTTTTCCTGTTGTCTCATCCACGCTTGTGACCCTTTCGCATATGTACTGTATCTTGGTGTTGTGTTTGTGATAACTTTTTTTTTAAGCAATAGCATTTATTTTTTATTATGTAGTTACAATACCACCTCAGCGTTGTGCCCCAGTGAAAGCTTCCACTGCAGCGCCCAAGAAGTAGTAACTCCACGGGCACTTTTATCCTTTTAGGGATCCAGTGGGAGGAATAGCCTCCTATTTGGGAGCACTTTTATCCTCTTTGGGATCCACCAGGAGGAATCAACCACTTTCTGCAGCAAATGGCACAGGCATTGTGGTATCTACTGCGCTTTGATTTGCCCCCTTGAGGACGAGGCTGGTTAAAAAAAAAAAAATGTACGGCCTAAAAAATGTCCCTCTGTATGGTGCTGCTCATCATTAGGTTTCCTAACCTCATCAGTGAATGATGGCGGCCGGAAGTTTTTAACATGATGAAACGGGCTTTTTTTGGAAGATGCGTACGTCTTCAAGGACTGTGTTCATGATCATCATATGGGAATGCTGCAGGTGAGTGAACTTCAAGTCTCTACAAGTCATGTGTGTGTGTGAGAGAGAGAGGGAGAGAGAGAGAGAGAGAGAGAGAGAGAGAGATAGAGAGAGAGAGAGAGAGAGAGAGAGAGAGAGAGAGAGAGAGGAGAGAGAGAGAGAGAGAGAGAGAGGAGAGAGAGAGAGAGAGAGAGAGAGCTGGAACTGCCCAGGCGTTGTCACGTCCCATCGGAACGAGAGGTAGGACCCAAATGCAGGAACTCGGAAGACGCAAGGTAGTTCAAGAAGAGACACGTTTATTGTACGCAGAGGTCGGGGATCGAGCAGGCAGTCCGGTGCAGCAGCGGTAGTTGTGACGTCGGGCGACGAGAACAGATGAGCGGACAGGCAGGAGTCGGTACACGGGGAAACAACGCAGGCAGAAGTGTCAAGGAGTCAGGCTTACAATGTTGGTCAGAGAACGGACGAAGGTCGGTACACACAGGTTCAGTCAGGAATACGAGAGTGCTGGAACGGGACATAAAGCTCAGCGAACTGGCGGAGGACCAGTCGTCACCGGGTCCTATCTATACAGGGGCTGATCAGCCCGCATGAGGAGCAGGTGTGCACCTCCCAATCAGCGCAGCTGTGCGGGCACCCACACAGCTCATGCTGAAGCGGTAGGATCATGACAGTACCCCACCCCTCAAAGGCACGGCTCCCAGACGTGCCTAAACGAAAAAACAGACAATAACACAGGCAGGGGTGGGCGGAAGGGGGTCCGGAGGAGGGCACGCCCCCCCCCTGAACCCCAGACTGGTGGCCATCCAGGCCACCAAACACGAGGCGTCCGGGCGGACAGGTCAGGAGGACGACCCGGACGCCAAGCACCAGGGTCCCCACGGGGCGACTCGGGCAGACGACCTCTGTGAGGAACCAAACGGCGATACAGGAACCAGAACGAGGCAGGCCACTGCTCCAGACGAGAACCTCCCACGCCGTCATTGCAAGACGACCAGGGATTGGTCGCCAACGAGGCCAGGTCCTGAAGCGGCTGGGCGAACTCAGGAGTGAAGAAGATGATGGAGAGCAGGACATGAGCCATGACCGCCACCCCGAAGTCTCTCCAGCTCCTGCTGGACAGGGACGTGAGAAGGCGGCGGCGCCAGTACCGCCCCCTCCTGGACAGGAACGTGAGAAGGCAGCGACCCTGTCGCCGCCCCCTCCTGGACAGCAACGTGAGAAGGCGGCGCCAGTACCGCCTCCTCCTGGACAGGAACTTGAGAAGGCAGCGACCCCGTCGCCGCCTCCTCCTGGACAGGAACTTGAGAAGGCAGCGACCCCGTCGCCGCCGCCTCCTGGACAGGAACGAGAGAAGGCAGCGACCCCGTCGCCGCCGCCTCCTGGACAGGAACGAGAGAAGGCAGCGACCCCGTCGCCGCCGCCTCCTGGACAGGAACGAGAGAAGGCAGCGACCCCGTCGCCGCCTCCTGGACAGGAACGTGAGAGGGCGGCAGCAGCATCACCAACTCAACCTCCTCCTGGACAGGAGCGTGAGGCAGCTGGGGAACTGTCGCCACCTCCTGGACAGGAACGTGAGGGCGTGCCCGTCGCCGACAGGGCAGGAACGGGGAGCTGCCGCGGGCCGGTCGCCGACAGAGCAGGAACGGGGAACGGCCGCGGGTCAGTCGCCACTGCCACTCCAGAGCACGGACGAGAAGCGGCTGTGGAGACGTCGCCACCTCCTGGACAGCAACGTGAGGCGGCGTCGGGTCGGTCCCCACTGCCACGTGAACTTGCACTGCATCCGTTGAAACGGCAACGTGGGCGTGGCGCGGTGGCGAATCCGTTTCCAGGGCAACGTGAACCTGAGTAGGCGGAGAGTCAGTCGAAACTGACACGTGGGCGTGTCTCGGGAGCGGGTCAGTTCCAACTGCCGCGTGAGCTCTGCTCGGAACCGCCAACACTGCGACGTGCACTTGAGGTGGCGAGTCTGTTCCCACTGTGGCGTGCACTTGGCAAGGGGGCGGGTCGGTCTCCACGGCAACGTGAACCTGAGTCAGCAGTTTGTCCGTCGCCGTTGCGACATCAGCGTAGCTCCGCTGGTTCGCCAATCGTTGCCGGACCTGGGCCGTGAGACCCGCCAATTCAGCGCTCTGCCTCTCTAACTGCGCCCGCATTTCGCGACAGAACGCCTCGTGGTTTGGCGGCTCCTCCTCCCTCTGGGCTTGAGGCTTCGCCACCAGCTGCGGGTCTGCCGGTCTCACAGTTGCCGGCGAGGAGTGGGAGGATGGTGTCTTCGTTGCCGCGCAGCGAGAGACACCAGGGAGCGCCCGGCCGGGGCGTCTCCTCTGGCCGTCTCGCGGAGGTCCCGGGTAGATGGCCAATCGGGTTCCCTCGTACCGATTGGTGTACTTGGATCTACCGGGTGAAGACGCTCGGGTGCTGGAAACACGGGAAGGCGGGGCAAACTGACTGGGATCAAAAGCCGGGCAAAGAGACTCAAAATCAAAGTCGTCGGAGTCGTACTCAGGCAGCCTGTCAAACAAATCGGGGTCCTCCTCATATTCCGAAAAGTCGGAGTCCAGAAGAATATGAGGAGCCGGACGGGTCGTGTTCGGGACGTATTCATACCTCGCTGGCGGAGCGTAAGACACGGAAGTGGAGGACGTCAGGGAGCCTACCCGGATTGGACAGGCTTGGTCCTCCGGCAGACGGTCTACCTTGCGTCGGTCCCAGCGACGCCGGGTCTTTCCTGCTGGGTCCTGTGATGGCCAGTTCGTTCTGTCACGTCCCATCGGAACGAGAGGTAGGACCCAAATGCAGGAACTCGGAAGACGCAAGGTAGTTCAAGAAGAGACACGTTTATTGTACGCAGAGGTCGGAGATCGAGCAGACAGTCCGGTGCAGCAGCGGTAGTTGTGACGTCGGGCGACGAGAACAGATGAGCGGACAGGCAGGAGTCGGTACACGGGGAAACAACGCAGGCAGAAGTGTCAAGGAGTCAGGCTTACAATGTTTGTCAGAGAACGGACGAAGGTCGGTACACACAGGTTCAGTCAGGAATACGAGAGTGCTGGAACGGGACATAAAGCTCAGCGAACTGGCGGAGGACCAGTCGTCACCGGGTCCTATCTATATAGGGGCTGATCAGCCCGCATGAGGAGCAGGTGTGCGCCTCCCAATCAGCCCAGCCGTGCGGGCACCCGCACAGCTCATGCTGAAGCGGTAGGATCATGACAGGCGTATGAAGCATTGAAAGTAAGAAGGAATAGAAACACAACGCAAGCAGTTGCTAGTGTACAGTTTACAAGTTTAGCGACGGCGACCGGGGAGGAGTAGTGTTTGAGAGCAAACATTGTTGCTGTGTGCTTAAAGGAACCTAATAAAGCCTTCCAGCAAACTGGTACTTCGTACCATTATTGTTCCCACCACCAATACGTCTCCCCTGCGTTTCCCAACCACAGTCATGTGACAGTTACAGGAAAGATTAACAAATGTTTTATAATTAAAGATTTAAGTAAATACATGTCGTCTTGTAATCTTAGTCTCAAATATGGATAATATATAAATATATGATATTTTAATAATTCTGGTGCCCAGATACAGATACATGAAAATGCCTGAAGAGAAGGGGTGGTGAAGGGTGAGTGTCCAACTTCGCGTTTTTTTCACATTTCGCGGTACGGTCTGGTCCCCATTAACTGTGAAAAATGAGGGATGAAAGTAGTTTCTGTTTTCAGATTACATTTTTGGGAAATCCCTTTACCACTTGATTTTGGAAATTTGGATATTTTCTGTGGTTCTGACAAACAGGAACATGTTCCTCAATTTTGACTTGGAAAAAAATCTACTTTTTTAAAATTTGAACATAATAGATAACTGTGGTGGTAACTGAGTACAGTATTATTCATTTTTGTCTGTGACATTTGAAGTAAATCGAATTTTCTTATTTCACAATCCAACAGCACTATTGAAAAATGTGAAAATGGCCTGTTTAAACAGTGTCTGACAAGTGCGCAATTGCGCAGTGGCACAGCTTAGAAGGAACATTGGTCAAGACTACACAAAATAAGAAACGTCTTTCAATATCTATGTATTTCTTCTCGTAAAATTTTACACACGTGATTTCTTGTGGTCGGTGTGCAGATTTGCGAGTGGGATAGCGTGTGGGCGCATACACACCTGTCAAATCACAGTAACTGAGCTAAATTGTGTCTATGTGGATCTAGAGAAAGCCTATGACAGAGTACCAAGAGAGGAACATGTATAAGTCTGGTGTGGCGGAGAAATATATCAGAATAGTACAGGACTCACTGTATGATGGCAACAGAACAATGGTGAGGTGTGCTTTAGGTGTGAGAATAATTTAAGGTGGAGGTGGGACTGCATCAGGGATCGGCACTGAGCCCCTTCCTGTTTGTTGTAGTAATGGATAGTTTGACAGATGAGGCTAGACTGGAATCCCCTTGGACCATGATGTTCGCAGATGATATCGGGATATGCAGTGACAGCAGGGAGCAGGTGGTTGAACAATTAGAAACATGGAGGCATGCACTGGAAAGGAGAGGAATGAAGATTAGCCAAAGTAAAGTGGAATATATGCCGGAGAATGAGAGGGGTGAAGGAGGAAGAGTGCGGCTCCAGGGAGAAGAGATAGCGAGGGTGGACGAATTCAAATAATTAGGGTCAACAATCCAGAGCAATGGTTATTGTGGAAAGGAAGTGAAGAAACAGGTCCAACCAGGTTGGAACAGCTGACCGTAGGTGTCTGGTGTGTTATGTGACAAGAGTCTCTGCTAGGATGAAGAGCAAAGTTTATAAAACAGTGGTGAGGCCAGCCATGATGTCCAGATTCGAAACTGTGGCACTGAAGAGACAACAGGAAGCAGAGCTGGAGGTGGCAGAAATTAAGATGTTGAGGTTCTCGCTCGGAGTGAGCAGGTTGGATAGGATGAGAAATGAGCTCATGAGACAGATAGCCAAAGTTGGATGTTTTGGAGACAATGTTCGAGAGAGCAGACTTCGATTGTTTGGACATGTTCAGAGGCGAGAGAGTGAGTATATTGGTAAAAGGGTGCTGAGGATGGAGCTGCCAGGCAAAATAATGAGAGGAAGACCAAAGAGAAGGTTGAAAGATGTTGTGAGGGAAGACATGAGGGGACTTGGTGTTAGACAGGAAGATGCAGGAGATGGGCTTAGATGGAAAAAGATGACACGCTGTGGCAACGCCTAACGGGACAAGCCGAAGGAAAAAGAAGAACAAGATGCACTTTATGTATAGCGGTTGAAGATTAAAATGAATATAAGTGATTTAAAAGAATGGGCGGTGCAACTACTGGATGGAATAGTCCAGAAATAATCTATTTTAGAATCGATTATGCTATCAACTATGGGTTGTTTTAACGTGACGTCACCCCTTGGGCTGCCTCGAATGGTGGCCATTTTCGATCCCTGAGATCCCGTTACTCATACATAGGTAAGGTGGACAAGATTATGTTTCAAATTGCATTTATTGAAGACACGACCGACAGTACAATAAACCCCAGACTATTAGGCTACCTGCCATACACACATCATGGGACTCAGGCCTGGGTAACAAAGACGCAGTATTGTGCCCTTAATCTTTTACTCTATGTGACAGATATCAGGAAGGAAGAGCACTTACCCGTATGCTAACAGGGAAAACGAAAGCCGGTGGAATATTATTTTTTTCATAGAGGAAAACTCAATTTATTCCATTTTTGTTCAAAAAGTAAAATTTGTATATTAGTTCACAAGCAAAGCGAAATGTTTATTATTTGTTTAAAATTTGATGACAATGGCAGAAAGACAAAATAATAAACAAAACCAGTATTTCACAAACAAAAAACGATCTTAACTGTAATGTTATGAAGTAAGAGTATCGATTAAGCTTTTTAGCTTAGCTCGGTGACACATCAGCACAATGGAGGTTGAGACCGGGCAGCGGGATAGCAGCGTCAGGCAATCGTCTACAAAGCCAAGTCTCCATGAAGCACAGAGCTACAGAACGTCCAAAGTCTTTTGTCGGAAGCGTTAGACAATGTCCCCGCTTTCGAAGTCGGACTTGTATCCCGGACTGCGAGCCTCTTCGTCGCGAGGCATTGAAGAGCACACCGACAAGCAACTCTGGAAAAGCTTCAGCGAATTGGCTAGAGTTATCAAAAAAAAGGTGGAAGAGGCTCTCTGAAGGCTAGCGAGTCCTCTGTTGTGTGCTTGAGTCCCGAGATGCCCGTGAAACATAAAAACACAAACAGTAACCGAGAGTATTCTGTAGACTTCCACATTGGGTTAAGTAGGGAGGTTAAATGGCAAAAAATGTCACGTCAGTGAAAAAAACCCTTTCTATTGACAAACTTAAATAAAACTAGAAAAAAAAAGATTTTAATGGAAGTGAACCTTTAACACAATTCTCTCCGGTGTTTCAGATTTAGAAAACATTGTTTTTCACTTGACTACATTCTTTGTAGGATTATCCATCCATTTTCTTTGCCGCTTATACTCACAAGTGCTGGAGCCTATCCCAGCTGTCAATGGCCAGGAACCAGGGTGCACGCTGAACTGGTTGCCAGCCAATTCCAGGGCACATAGAGACAGACTCCAAACAATTCAGAATCAACAATAATCCCTGACTTTGAGTTGACCGCTTATCCTCACAAAGGTCACGGAAGCGATGGAGCCTATTCCAGCTATCATCAGGGATGAGGCAGGGTACACACTGAACTGGCTGCCAGCAAATTGCAATTAAAATAACTTCTTTAAAAAAATGAAAAAAAAATGAAAAAAAGAAAAGATTTTTGTGTTTGAAAAACAAACTTCTTGAACCCTAAATTTGACACTGACAACACTCTGAGTTGGGTTCCCGTAAACATAAGGGATGTAGTGCTTGGGAGGCCCAGACCTCTGTGGAATGGTGTATGGAAACAATGAAAAAATGAGTGGTTACTCGCATTCTCACGCCATCCTCAAACTGCGAGACATGAATCAAGAGGAAACCCAGTTAAGTCCTGGCAATTTATTCACAAGTTACATCTCTGCAAGAGCGGGCTTCCCCCTGTACACACTACCTCCAGGGAACCGGCAGGACACAACAAGCTGGTCTTTATAGATGTTCCATTTGTGTCATATGTTTGGGGTTGTGCGTACATGCTTCAGATATCCCAAACACTAGCACACGAGGCTGTTACCACATTGCCTCTTGATTGTTAACAGGCCCTGGATGTTTTCAATGGGCCCTTTCCCCCCTTCTTTCTTTTAACAGAAATATGTCAGCAGCAGTGCGCCACAAGGCTTTCAAAAAGATCCAGCTTGGCCTCATACAGTCACGCTACAAGTCTAACACCACAAATAGCTTGTCACACACTATCGTCTCTTTAAATCTCCCGCGTGCCGGCCATGTTTGTTCTTTTCTTGAACTCAGCAATTCTGGAGTCTGAGACATGTCCCCACTTGAGAAACCATCCAAGGTTGGTGTTTTGACCAGGAGTACTCATCAGAGGCAGCCCTGGTGATCTCATGCATACACACAACAAAGCATGTGGCAAGACATTGTGTCTTGAATCGTGTATAATCACTATATGCACTGTAAATTTGTGTAATTACAAGTAGGGTTATGTTCAATCCATTTAAATCCAGTGGAAAAGAGTAAAGAAAAGTTGCCAATGTGACTGCGTTGAGAACAAACTATGGAAATCGTTCATAGGAATACCACTTGCACTGGATGTCCATGTACCAAATTTCTGCAAACGTGGCATAGTATTTATGAATAATATGAAACAATATTACTCATATTTTAAAATTAGAAGTGGAGGTATAAAAAAGCCCAACACTGGAGACAAAAAAAAAAACAACATCACACTGGAGTATTAATCAACATTACAGAGGTCGTCTCCAGATTATGAAAAATAATCCAATACTACGCAGGAAGGTGGTGTGTCAAGAAGGTTAAAACTCCACTCTTAAATCTGAAAGATTGTTGAAGTTCTTAATTAAAGAGTGACGGTTTTGGTATAGAGACAGAGAACGAATGGACTCACCAGTTAAATCTTTAATGTCCAAGTGAAAACACGAGAGTTTATGGAAAACATCGAATGGGGTTAATGATTCTAATTACCACTAATATATATGAGGAAACATGAAATGACCTTGAGATTGGTCCAAATGTGCTCTTTCCGACACATTTTATCTAAATCTGACGTTTTTCTGCATCCATATTACAACTAGGCTTTAGACGATCAGGATTTTTAGGGCCTATCACCAAGTTTAAAAAAGGGATAACTGATCCGATCACAAGATGGAGCAATGAGTCCTCGGTCTATGACTGAGATCCTTTTCGACAGTAGCAACTTAACTTGAATTTTTTACTTAAGTCGGATTCCACCATTAAAGTCAGAATTTACATCAAAATACTTTGTATAAAAAACAAATACATTGAAATAAACACGATGATGTATTTAGGATTACTGCTGAGAGGTGGATGGAGAAGAAGAAGGGGAGGCTGTGCTTAGCTATTGCCAAGGAACCTGGTCCTCAAACCTCTCCATCTCGACAAGTATCAAAGAACCTTGTTTTGTGATCATTGTATCTGACATGGGAATGGAACCCTTTACATGAGCTAAAATACGGGTTTTGTCTTTATTATTTGTCACCACAGTCGACTGACTGAAGCCTTGGTGAGGTTGATGTCTCTCCTTTCTCCAATCTTTTTATGATCTTTTCTTTTGGCTGCAGAAGCATTGCTAAAAGACACAGCTTTCATCTTTAGGGCAATAATGTCTAAAAAGGAGGGCAAAAAATGCGAAGATACTCCCGGCGCACAAATATGAACAAGCATTAGCAAGACAAAATGGCTGACGGAGGGCAGCCATTGTAAAGTCAAAACGTCTTGGGTCAAGGCTGTCTTAACCCGAGGACTCATTGTAGTTAATTGTGTATTTCATTTCTCAAAAATATATATTTACAATAAATACCGCTAATGCATCTTTGTTCATCTATTTATGCCAGTGAGGCATAGTGACAGACAGAACAAATGCATGGTCTTCTATTAGATGGCAGTAAGTACATAGAGCAATTAATGTATCTACTTTTTGTGAAATTTTTGGTTGTTTCTGTGCCGTGAGATTTTTCACCTGCTAAGTCTGTGCCTTAGCGCCAAAAAGGTTGGAATTCATGACTTTGGTCAGATAATATATGCAATAAACTTCACCATGTTTACACACAATCACGAGCACCAGCACTAGCTTGCTAGGCTACATAATGTTTTGTTGCTTTCTTGCGAGCCGTATTGTATTAAAAGTAAGTGTACAAGCAAGCAAGCCTTTAACGAATGTCATCTCCTGTCCTGAGCACCAGTGACCACCAACACGTTTTTTCGCTCATTTTCTTCTTATACAGTCGGCGCAAACTACTCGTGTTGTGATCCCATGGTATCGAATGTATCCACTCGTTTTTGAATCAACAAGACAAAGCCCATTGATCGTAAAAAACAGTAGGCAGCATTATAGGAAAATAAGACATTATTGCAGTTGTCTGACATTGCAATCGTTAAAGGGCGAAGTTGTCATGCAGTGTGATCCGGGCATTACCTGCTTTCAGCCCAATACCACCAAACATGTTTTTGTTTAAATAACTTTATTTATATTTAAAGTACTATGTCAAAAGACATTAATAAAATATATAAATACTACAATGTAAAATAAACCAGCTTTTGGATTCAGACATATTGTGCACGACTGCGACGCGAAGAAATCAATGATGCCATTGATTGGATCAGCCAATTATGACATTAAAACCGACCAGCATAAAATGTCAATTATAAGTCGATTCCGTGAAGTATAATTACAACATCCAACCATCCATCCATGCATCATCCATCCATCCAACCATCCATCCATCTTCTTTGCCGCTTCAACACACTGGTTACAATACTAGCATACATGTCTTTAAGCATGTATGTAAGCTACCATCAAATGGCGCTCATGATGCAGTCAGGAAAAATTGCATTTCAGATCTGGAAGCAAAAGAAGCTTACATTGCCCAACACACCGCCAGTGTAGGCAGGTTATTACTGATGATGTTGTACACACTCAGTGTCGGATTGAAACTAAAATTATTACACCACAGCAAACAGAATAGCACAACTAGCAAATATTAAAACAAAAGAATGACTTACAAAAAAAGTGACACAAAACATGTCCTCTTAGCTATACCTCCTCCCAGAATGCTTTGGGGCACTCTTAGAGCAGTGTGCGGACAATGTAAGCTTTTTCTGCTAACAGATGTAAAATGTATTTGTTCCTCGTTGCCTCGTGAACGCCATCACATGGTGGCTTACATACAAGCTAAAACACGTGCTGGCATGCATGCTAACAGTAACCAGTGTGTTGAAGTTAGAGATGGAAGTGGACTTTTGTGAAAATTCCTGAAAATACAAATATGAGCACTAGGGGGACATGGGGCATGCCCCCATATGAAATTTTTGAAAAATGGATGGCTATGGTGCATTCTGGCAATAGCTGTGAACAAAATTCAGACAAAAATTGAAAGTAAAATTTCTAAGTCCTGACCCAAAAAAAAAATTGGGCACAAGTTCCCCAAGGGTCAAGCCCAGATTTTTTTGCCCCCCATCCCCCTATCACTGGATGGCACAAAATCACATTTGTCATTAAAATATGCTTACAATATGCCATCTTATCTCAAGAGAAATGAATTAAGTGAACTATTCAGTAAAAAAACATCTAAAATTGTCCTTTTCCCCACATTATACATATTATAGTATAGATATAGAATATACACAAAAATATATTTTAGAATTTCTACACCGTACAGCAAAACACGTTAAAGAAGTTGATCTTGTTGTAATTACGATTAACGTTTAAGTCTCAAACTTGTAACGTCGCGTTGTACTGATACACTCGACCACATTTCTCACTATCTTAGATATAGATCTAATAATAGTATAATCAGTTGTAATATATACATATACATATATATATATACACACACACGCACACACAGTCACTCACAGTTGAAAAATGTACAGGTGTGGTGAGTCATGCTCAAAGATAAAGTTGCGGGTGTGATTAGGGATGGCCTTAAAATAACTTACTGGATTATTATAACATAAGCGTAAATTAAAATAAAATAAATACATAACTAAAATTTTTTAAAAATTCAAACTCAGAAATTATCATTTCCAATTTCAACTGATATTAGCAGAACATGATATAAAACGGTATTTAAAATTTTTCATCAATAAAAATTCTTGATCTGACAAACGTTATCTGAAGAAAAGTTAAATGCACTGGCCTGTCAAGGAATAAACATGAACGGTCTATACTCGCAATGTTATGAAGATGCTGAAAGTATGGTTCAACATAATCGGCGTTAGTGGCAACAAGCTAGCGATACATTGGAGGGGGTACGCACCACAGGGCTTTCGTAAATAATGGGCCGGCTTGCTAGAACCCTTTATATGCATGGGCTCGACGTTTTGT
Organism: Syngnathoides biaculeatus; assembly: GCF_019802595.1. Lineage (NCBI taxonomy): Eukaryota > Metazoa > Chordata > Actinopteri > Syngnathiformes > Syngnathidae > Syngnathoides > Syngnathoides biaculeatus. Next base: position 5,219,791 of record NC_084653.1, on the reverse strand, counting down.
CCACACCTGAATCAAGCGACGAGGTGGATGATAGTCGAATGTTTTTATTTGTTTTTGTTTTTTTTCACGCCGTCACACTGCCTCGCGATCGACGCAATGAGCACCCCTGGTGTAACTGAATTTCCTTTGACATGGCTCATGATGTTGATGACTGTCGACGTAAATGCGCTCGCATTACGTGAAGCAGTTCTGAACATGCGCTTCGTACATGCTCCATACATGCTCAATACGGTTAACTCGCATTTCCTGTTTCCAGATGTAGGAATAATTGTGATCATAATGATCATACATTTGCTTCCAATAAAGAAATGCTTTGCTCTGCCCTAGATAACGTGGCAGCCTCCTAGCAGGAGATAGCAAGAACAAAAACATCTAATCATAAGAACTGTTAGAACTGCTGCCTGTTAAAGAAATGATGACCACACATGTATTCAGCAATCTTCCACACATGCACACGCACATGAACAAACATGTACACCTTGTTTAAAACTGTTTTGCTTGTCGTCTCCTTTTTGTAACATCCATGTAAATAAGGGGCGTCTTAAAACTAAATAAATAGAGGTGCTGAGGAGAGGATAATCAGAGAGTGCAGTGGTGAATTGTACGAGACAGTTCCTCTGCTCTCTCCTCGCGAGACTTGAACTGGTGTCTTTGCTTCCTTTTTTGTCCTGTTTAATGAATGTCTGATTGGTGAACCTGACATTTACTTGGTCCTTCGAGCCGTATCGCAAGATATCTGAGGTTTCCAGGGGCTGAGTCGACGTCCAGGAAAAGACCGTGGCCACGGCATTTGAGACCCTTTCCGGGACTGGGCCTCGACTTTGCGTCTGGAGGCTGAGGGTTGACGAGAAGCCAAAGGAAGTGAAGACATCTCTGGTGAGTAGGAAACTCCCACACTCATGAGGAATGAGTGAATGCGCGTCTGGGTGACTGCGGCAGAGCCAAACCTCGAGAATACTAGTTACTATCGAGTAGACTAATTAGTCTATAAAACTGAGAAAGGGGCAAGGTGTGTCCTGTACGGGAGCTCCGTGAAACTCAAGGTCCCACCCCAAAAAATAAATAAAATAAAAACAAAACAAATTGGATAACTACATACAAAAAACGTGTCCAAAAGATTGTAGTGTTTGCACAAATCCAGAGATAATACCAATGCTATTAATTGATAACGAATGCAAAAAAAAAAAAAAAAAGTTGGGGGATTCTGTGTATCCATTAACTTCTTTTGAAAAACTAAAAAAACGTTTTCTAATGGCGTGTCACTAGGAAATTTCACATGCATCAATTTGATAGGACTTGAAACAAATTGGGAATTTTATCAGCATTGATGTGTGAAGCCATTTTTGTGCCACTGTCATGGTGGTGCGGCAATAACTGTCTTTTTGATTTTTTTTTTTACGCCGGATGCCTTTCCTGATGCAACCCTTCTGGATTTATTCGGAGAGAGAGCTGAAGCCAATACCAGCTAACTTCGGGCAGCGGCAGACGACACGCCGAACTGGTCGCCAGCCAGTCGCAGTGCAGATGTCGACACCATCACTGAGCGGGAATCGATCCCACGCTGCCTTCACTCGAAATGTCCCTCTGAGGAAAACCCGAACTACAACGTGGCCCGCAAGAGAAATGAGTTTGACATCCCTGCATTACACCATCAAAAAAAAAAAAAAATGTAACAAGTTACTGTGCTTTAATAACCTTATTACTGCCATTTGTTTATTCATCCGATGTCTGTTTATGAATAAACATCTACTTTACATGGAGTTTTACCAGAACACTGGCATAGACTGAGCAAGAGCTGAATGACATGGACAAAATAGCAGAAAGAAACACGTGGATACACCTTACACGCTGTAAAAGGTCGTCTCAGCTGAGTCACCCAAGGGGAAAGGTGAGCAAAGACCAGCATACGGTGGGTGCAGATTTATAGTATCTGAAAATACCTGAAGGCTGGTGAAGATTTAAAAGACACTTGACTCATTTCGGGGTGACTTGGTCGACATGACTTCAAAATGGCTAAATAATATGATAGCATGTTGGGCTGCAACATTGACAGCCGTAATGATATTTTTGTTAATATGCTACTTTTGGACACCTGTAAAGCTGACAAAAATACATAACAACAGAACCAATAATTATACTCAGTCAACTATGCCTACCACACATAAGATAAAGAAGTGCGACCTCATTTCAAATAACATTGGTAAACAAATATGCGGGAGTCACCGAGGCATGAGAGCAGGACTCCATGTGTGCCTCCCAGTGAATCAGTTCAGCACTTTTTCAATTCCTTGGCAGAGTTTAATTGCTGGGGATTCCATCGATGGGCTTATGCTAAAGGAAACCCCCACTTTCTTCTCACCATTTACCAATTTAATGCTACCTTAAACCCGAATGCCATACAAAAGAGTACATATACTATGGAGGGAGTATTTTAAGCGAAAAAGCCTGAGGAACATTTTTTCATTATTATGATTATCTTTTTTTTACAAATAGTAAACAAAACTGGTTGTTATTAATGTAGAATGCAGCTAACAAGGTAAACTATAGTTACATCACATGCATGGGCCCTAGGCCACTATATGCGTGTCATTCCAACAGAAATCGAAACACAATGTACCCTAGAGGTAATGACTAAAACAACTCCTAACACCACTTGTGAGAAATGGAAAAGTGTTTATCCAACAATTAAGGCAGTAAATGATAAACTGATATTTTCTACTAATGTTGCATTGGCTAATTTCTCCTATGTTAGCTTTACAGGGACAGATTTTAAGGTGGGAAGTCTCAACAAAACATGATGTCATGATATCCATGTGCAAACTGCCCCACTCCTCCCATGCAGCGATTTGGATACACCTTACACGCTGTAAAAGGTCGTCTCAGCTGAGTCACCCAAGGGGAAAGGTGAGCAAAGACCAGCATACGGTGGGTGCAGATTTATAGTATCTGAAAATACCTGAAGGCTGGTGAAGATTTAAAAGACACTTGACTCATTTCGGGGTGACTTGGTCGACATGACTTCAAAATGGCTAAATAATATGATAGCATGTTGGGCTGCAACATTGACAGCCGTAATGATATTTTTGTTAATATGCTACTTTTGGACACCTGTAAAGCTGACAAAAATACATAACAACAGAACCAATAATTATACTCAGTCAACTATGCCTACCACACATAAGATAAAGAAGTGCGACCTCATTTCAAATAACATTGGTAAACAAATATGCGGGAGTCACCGAGGCATGAGAGCAGGACTCCATGTGTGCCTCCCAGTGAATCAGTTCAGCACTTTTTCAATTCCTTGGCAGAGTTTAATTGCTGGGGATTCCATCGATGGGCTTATGCTAAAGGAAACCCCCACTTTCTTCTCACCATTTACCAATTTAATGCTACCTTAAACCCGAATGCCATACAAAAGAGTACATATACTATGGAGGGAGTATTTTAAGCGAAAAAGCCTGAGGAACATTTTTTCATTATTATGATTATCTTTTTTTTACAAATAGTAAACAAAACTGGTTGTTATTAATGTAGAATGCAGCTAACAAGGTAAACTATAGTTACATCACATGCATGGGCCCTAGGCCACTATATGCGTGTCATTCCAACAGAAATCGAAACACAATGTACCCTAGAGGTAATGACTAAAACAACTCCTAACACCACTTGTGAGAAATGGAAAAGTGTTTATCCAACAATTAAGGCAGTAAATGATAAACTGATATTTTCTACTAATGTTGCATTGGCTAATTTCTCCTGTGTTAGCTTTACAGGGACAGATTTTAAGGTGGGAAGTCTCAACAAAACATGATGTCATGATATCCATGTGCAAACTGCCCCACTCCTCCCATGCAGCGATTTGTTGTGGTGGTGTGTTGGTCAAAAGTTGTATGACACACTGATAAATGCAGCAGGAACGTGTGCACAGGTATCACTGCTCTTATCTGTGACTGTGTTTCCATCAAAAGCAGAGGATATACAATTGACCCCATCCATCTTTGGACCTCCCCTTGGGTTCTCCCGAAGGCGAAGGTCCTCTTGGAAAGATGGAGATCTGACATACATTGATGCAAATGGCATCCCAACGGCCTACCAGATGAGTATAAGTAGGTTAACGAGATTGCTGCAGGAAAGGAATCCATCTTGTTATGGATAACCCCGAATAAAAATGTTGACAGAATCAACTGCATACCTTACAATGTACAGAAACTAGGTAATTATACAGAAGCAGGCATTATTGCCATAAGGGAACAACCAGCTGCAACCTCACTCATGACGTTCCAGCACCGCATAGCGGTCGACATGCTCCAGGCCGAAAAGGGTGGTGACTGCTCAATGTTCGGTGACCAGTGTTGTTTATTCCAAATATCACAGCACCTGATGGGTCATGCACAAGGACCATTCAAGGCCTCCGCACCCTGAACCACAAGATGAAGGAGCACTACATCAGCCAGGTCTGAGTGGTGGAAGAAAAAAAAAAAAAAAAACTTTGGCAAATCTAAAAATTTGGTGTTCTCTGTCCTAGTTTCTATAGCTGTTTGCAGCTATTCTTGCATTGTGTGGATGTTGATGTATTCCCTGCATAAAGGCATCACTTAACCAACTTATAACCACTGCTATTGCCCCGACAAATACAAAATTGGCACAAATATATCCATTATTGGCACAACAGAGTAATGACAGTGATATTCTTGACCACGGTGATGACGTTATGACTTCTCTTCCAGACCTGTTCTCTGATCCAGAAGATTACAAGTAATTAGTGCTATATTTTCCTCCGAGTGTAAGCTGAAAGGGTGATCTATTAGATGATTTAAGGATTTGAGCAAATGGAGGATAAACAGGAGGATAATGTGGAAATAATTGTAAATAGTATTAAGTAACTGATTCTGCCTGCAATGAAGAAATGCTTTGCTCTGCTCCAATTCAGTTACTGTTTCTGCCTGCAATTAAGAAATACTTTGCTCTGCTCCAATTCAGTTACTGTTTCTGCCTGCAATGAAGAAATGCTTTGGTCTGCTCCAATTCAGTTACTGTCTCTGACTGCAATGAAGAAATGCTTTGCTCTGCTCCAATTCAGTTACTGTCTCTGCCTGCAATGAAGAATGCTTTGCTCTAGAAAACATGGTAGCAAATGTAGGATAAACAGGGGGGAAATGTAGGAATAATTGTGATCATAATTATCATACATTTGCTTCCAATAAAGAAATGCTTTGCTCTGCCCTAGATAACGTGGCAGCCTCCTAGCAGGAGATAGCAAGAACAAAAACATCTAATCATCAAAACTGTTAGAACTGCTGCCTGTTAAAGAAATGATGACCACACATATATTCAGCAATCTTCCACACATGCACACGCACATTAATAAACATGTAAACCTTGTTTAAAACTGTTTTGCTTGTCGTCTCCTTTTTGTAACATCCATGTAAATAAGGGGCGTCTTAAAACTAAATAAATAGAGGTGCTGAGGAGAGGATAATCAGAGAGTGCAGTGGTGAATTGTACGAGACAGTTCCTCTCCTCTCTCCACGCTGGACTTGAACTGGTGTCTTTGCTTCCTTTTTTGTCCTGTTTAATGAATGTCTGATTGGTGAACCTGACCTGGCTTGTTTGGTGTAATGCAGGGATGTCAAGACCACACAAAATAAGCGACGTCTTGAGAGAATGCGAGGGGAGGGGCATTACTATTACTCGTGTTCGTGCCTCAACATGGCTAAGCTCGTGAAAGCAAAACAACGAACTCAAACGCATGTTCGTTCAATGTTGTCAACTAATATCCGAATTAATTTTAGGCAATTTTTCCTTAATTTTCCGGAGCAATTTTCATGAAAATTTAAAAATCCGGAATTCCGGGAAAATCCGGAGGACTTTCATCACTGTCAAGTGTACTTTATTGGACAAGTCACACAGCAATTGTGGACATAAGGTATGCTGTCCATTCTGGAGAAAATGTAAGACTTTTAAGTGCATCTGATAGTTGCAAAAATATGGTACATAACTACATAGGTATATTAATAGCGCATCCAATATTCACAGATTTACATTATTCGCGTGGTATAAGAAACGTAACTCACACGAATAAAGGGGAAAACTTGGATTGGCTTCAGCACTCCCATGACCCTTGTGAGGATAAGCAGCTCAGAAAATGAAGGCATGGATGAACAAGTCATGTAAATAGACTCATTGCTCCATCTTGGGATCAGATCGATGATCGGTTATTTGTTTAATAAAGTCGCTAATCGTGATCAGCCCCAAAAATCCTGATTGTGTAAACCCTAATTCTTCTACTCTCAAAGTATCTTTCCATATATCATAAGATAGCTATGATGATGGCAGCTACAATGAGACATAAATGGTGCAACTGCAACAACAAAGCAGGTGAAAGGCTGTGGAAACAGTCAGCACCAGAATTTTACTACACCTGTGACGACGTGACATTACAGCTTGCGGAGTCTGAAATTCAATTCATGTCAATTATTTTTCTCATGTGCCTCAAACCACAACATTGGTGACAAATGAAGTCAAAGAAATGATTAAAACTTTACATTTCTAGTAGTGTACTTCAGCAGTACATAACTACATTTCCTTGATTCCCTTGAAAAAGAAGGAAACTAATTGGAAAAACTGATTAGTTTTTAATGGAAATGGGTTATTTCCATTATTTCATGAATAGTGCCGCAAATTTGCTGCAATTGTTTCAAGGCATCATTAAATCAACAAATCAACTCCATCCATTTGACAGGAAAAATTGAGAGAATTCTCAATAACTGCGTGTCTGCATGGATGTAGGCCTTGATTCAGATCATGGTCAACAGAAAACTAGTTGGTGGTATCAGCACCGTTTTCTGTTGGTTGTAGCCAAGTAGCATACCATTAATTAACAATTCCTTGGCTTTTTTGTTCATCCTAATCAATTCACCAATTCAGTTGTTTTGTGTTCCCCCCAACGCCCCAGTTCCAACCCAACCAGTAATGGAGATGTCAATGTGACCGCAATATATTTATTTTTGTACAAGTTTTGTACAAACCTTTTCTCAATGGATGGTAAAAAAAAAATGCATACTAAAACCAATAACTTACCTCTGAAATAGCTCTTGACTCGCAGGTATCCCACACTGAGGCGAAGAACGGACAGTTTGTCCAGACAAGAGCGAACATCCTCAGAAAAGGGCAACAGGTCAGTCAGTCTGTCCAGCTCCCCATTCAGCCGGTCCCGGTGGCGTTTGGACGGGTTTGATTTGATGATTTCACTCCCATCCTTAACCTTTTTTCTGTGGATCAAGAAAAAACAAAATTATGTGATTGATTGATCAAATATGGTGGGTTTGAGCCAGTAAACTTGATAACCTGTACAACAAATATGCAGCACAAATCATAAATGCTGGATACAAATGCATTCATTAAAGGGCACATAAGGACAAAATACTTTTTAATTGAGGAAATACACATACACATTCACTCATCAATTGTGAAATTACACAACAAAGTATATTTTTGTAAGCTCTCTGTCGGAAAAAAACAGCAGTTAGCAGTTCTTAAGATAGAACCCTTTCCTAAATTTACCCCCCAAAATATGAGTGGTACAAAAAAATAGAGTGGTATACCACTCCATGGAGAGGCAGTAACTAGGGCTAAGATCAACCATTGGCCTTTTTCCAAGTAGTGGGTGAAATACTGGACATGAAACTGTAATGTAACAGCCAAAAGCTAAGGATAATTTCAGCCTTGTTTGATGCAGTATAAGTGGGAACTAACAGCCCTATCATCTTGAGCTTCACGTACCCAGCTCAAAAACACAATACCATGAAGAAAATAAGTATTTGAACACCCTGCTATATTGCAGGTTCTCCCACTTGGAAATCATGGAGGGGTCTGAAATTTTCATTGTAGGTGCATGTCCAAAGTGAGAGAGATAATCTAAAAGAAAAATCCTGGAATCACAATGTTTGATTTTTTTAATTATTTATTTGTGTGATACAGCTGCAAATAAGTATTTGAACACCTGATAAAACCAATATTAATATTTGGTACAATAGCCTTTGTTGGCAATTACAGCGGTCAAACGTTTCCTGTAGCTGTTCACCAAGTTTGCACACACTGCAGGAAGGATTTTGGTTTATTCCTCCACGCAGATCTTCTCTAGATCAGACAGGTTTCTGGGCTGTCGCTGAGCAACTCAGAAATCATACATTGTGATTTCTGGATTTTTCTTTTTAGATTATCTCTCTGACAGTGGACATGCACCTATGATGAAAATTTCAGAACCCTCCATGATTTTTAAGTGGGAGAACATGCAATATAGCAGGGTGTTTGTAAACTTATTTTCTTCACTATAACATTAGCAGCCACTAGCAAAACCACGACAGTCAGAAAACTAATGAGCTACAGCTTCATTACGTGTTAACATACAAAGAGAAGCACAAATTGGTAAAATTCATATTCAAGCAGAATATCTTGCGAACTCTTTAAGTTCAAGAGTCTTCTAAAGCTCTGGCTCTGACTATACAATACTCTCTCCTGGGAGCCATGTTTTCTAACAAATAAAAACAAGGGGTAGCCCCTGAAACCAACTTTTCCAAAAAGGGCTGTTTAGAGGTTGTGATAAAAGTGATGTTATTGCATTTTATCTCCTTTAAAACATCAATAATTTGGCATGGAAAAAGACAACCATATCATGTTTCAGGTGTTGGGAAATCAGATTGTGAAAGACCACTAGCAACTTGCAAGCTTAGCAATTGTCAACACAGACCTGGGGTTGGTCAAATTTCAAGTGACCCAAAACTAACATACATTTGGAAGGGACAATAATAAAACTAAAAACTTTTGATTAATCACAGAAACGTGGTTTGGATAGGTTCATATATACATCATCAATCAGCATATTTAAGACTTATTATATTTTAGTTGTCGCTGCCACATCCACATTTCCCCTATAAAATCAGTATTTCCTTAGAAAAACATCCATGGGCGCAGCTTCTGGAGGTCAATGATTTTAGTGAAGTCATTAATTGTGTGGTTAGAGCACTGGTTTGGAAAACGAGGGGTTGTGGGTTCGTATCCCACTGGGGCCCCCACTCCCTGAGAAGGGTTGCGTCAGGAAGGGCATCCGGCGTAAAAATTGTGCCAAACATATGTGCGTTCATCTGAGATGACACGCTGTGGCGACCCCGAAAGGGACAAGCCGAAAGAAGAAGGAAGGATATTTAAGACTAATTACATGCGACGTTACAGTCACATTCCCAGATATCCTTTTCATATCTGACTTTCTTTAGGACATTTGATTCCATCCATGCGAACAGGCCCCACAGTAGAGTAAGAAACTCAAATGGGACAGTAGAACCATGTGGAATAAATCCTTTGAAAGGAAACACTTTTTTTTAAAGAGATGAATTAAGTTATCTTGGTATTTTTGAAAGATTAAACGAGAAAAATATCACTATTTAACATTGCCAAAAGTAGTCTGTTTGATGGTACCGCTGGGCTTCTTTCATTCCTAGCCATGGCCACTCCTCATGCCACCGTTGCTAAAACAGCAGTCACCTCTGACCTATTTAAAGCTGCATTCACTATGCTCTACTGTCGCTGACGAAGAGGCATCCAGTGCCAAATGGTCACACATGACTGAAATCAGACACACATGCTCTGGGTGGAGAATAACAGCAAAGGGAAGGTCTTGGGTGGGAACAACTGGAATATGCTCCAAAAACAACCAGATGTTCACACCAAGGTCTGTTTAATTGAACGTTTAGTGTCCAGCAGATGCAAACAATGGTTTATTGATAAAATGGCTAATTAAGGCTCAAAGGAAAATTAAGACACTTTTGCTGCAAACATTCATCTTGGTTTAACTCGTCTTGATTCCATTTAAAAATAGAACGGTAAGGAACTGTGAAAGCCAAGCGGCATTGAAGATATGAGCCTGAACCAGACACACTTCTGACACTACATTTATAAAACACGGTAAACAACTAGGCAGTAAAGTGAGATTTGTATGTGTTGTTTAATTCATTAACATCCTGTAGCTTTCTTATGATTTGGCCAACGTTAAAAACAGCAAGCTGTTAAATTTAAAACATCCTTCCATTATCTGAGCAGCGTAACCTCACAAGGGTTGAGTGCTGTAGCCAATCCTAGCTATTTTGAGGGCTTAGTCGGGGTACACCCTTAATTGGTTGCCAGCCAATTGCAGGGCACTAAACCAATTCTATTATGGGATAATAATTTCCATTCCATTCCATTTACTTTGCCGCTTATCCTCACGAGGGTCACAGGGAGTGCTGGAGCCTATCCCAGCTATCAAGAGACAGGAGACGGGGTACCCCCTGAAATGGTTGCCAGCCAATCCCAGGGCACTAAAACTATTATATTGTGGGATAATAATTTCCGTTCTACCAAATGAATTGCATGTGAAACAAAAATACTTTTCCCATTCTACAATTAGACTGCTCTCATGAAGGAAATTCAGAATACAAACAAAATGCAGCAGTTATTGATAAAACTTTTCAACATGACTTGAATCACATTCTATCGAAGAGTTTAAAGACTGAGGTAGAGTTGCACAATAATGCCCAGAATAATAATCACAATTATTTCGATCAATATTAGGCAGGGTATATTCAATCTATAAGGTTGGCATAGCCAACCCTACAGATTGGAATTACTGTATATCCACATTTCAAAGACTGAATTTTGATTAAATATTGCAGGTGAGTTCAGTGCCATTTTTGCAGCCATGATCCCAACCCAAATTGCGACAGTTGTTAATGCACTCATTTTGGAAAATGGCAGCATTATCGTTAAGCATAATGCTGAAAACATTCACGTCACATACTTTATAAAATGTGTGGTGTCAAAGGGTATTTAAAAGAGGGTTTCTGATAAGACTTGGATGACAAGAAGTTAGTTGTCAGGTGGGTAGTGTTGCTTTATATATTGACATTTGTGCTTGTACAGTAGTGCCTCTACTTACGAAATTAATCCATTCTGGAAGTTGTTTCGTCACGTGAATTTTTCGTGAGTAGAAGCACATTTTACATGTAGATAGCGTAATCTGTTCCAAGCCCCCACCCACCAAAAATAAGAATTAAAAGTACATAATGTCAAGAATACTTTTAAAAAATGATGTTCATTTACCTTTGGCGTTGGGCAACTATGCGAAGAGAAGGGTGAGTGAGCAAAATGGCATCAGGGTGGATGGAGGAGGAGGGAAACTTGGGACAGCCGAGAGAAAACATTTATACAAATGAGCAGATCTATCGCAAAATACAAACCAAGATGAAGGAAGTGCAAGATCTATCGCAAAATACAAACCAAGATGAAGGAAGTGCATAATGTGTAAAGATTTACATCCCTCCTAGCCAATGAAGTGACAGGAAGATGCTATGGCAATAGCCAATGGGAGAGCAGCTTGATCGCGCTACACAAGCGAAGATACAGGATGTTTACGTTCAGTGGAATTTGGGGAATACAGCACCTATTTTTTTTTCCTTTCGTAACCTGGATTTTTCATTACTAGAGACGTTCGTAAGTACAGGTACCACTGTATTATTGTATTTTGTATGCTTTTTTAACGTATATTAAGATAATTTTGTATTATTATTTACATTATGTACACTTTGAATGCTTACAACTTCCAGAACAGATTAATTTTGTGAATATAGGCACCACTGTATAGTTATATTTTCTACATTTGAAAAGGCTTTTCAAATCATTCACTGTACTTGTTTGTTTTTTTGTTTGTTTCTGCCCCTCCTTAAGTGCATCTTATCATGCTAGAGGGGTTTGTATGTCCCTATGATCCAAGGAGCTAAATTGTCTGATGTTTCACGCCCCTGGTAGGGTCACCCAGGGCAAACAGGTTCTAGGTGGTCGTGTCATCAGATTTGCAGCTGCATGTCTTGGACACTCGGGTGAAGAGAGGGGCGGAGTTGTCAATTGATCACCACGGGGTGGTGAGTTGGCTCCAATGGTGGGAGATGATGCCGGTCCGATGTGGGAGGCTCAAACATATTGTGAGGGTCTGCTAGGAATGGTTGACAGGTGATGAAGTTTATGGTGAGGATGCTCATGGATGATTTTTTCCAGAGACCACATACTGATCTTAACCTCATTGCCTAGTTCGCGTACTGTTATACGACGATCGTCCAAGATGGCGACCTCGGCATGCTGGATGGTGGCATCATCAATGGCGGTCTGTGGGCGCCCAGGAATTGGGACCGTTTCCACTGATGTACGTCCACACTTGAACTGACGATGCCAGTGTTTGACAACGTCATATGATGGGGCATCCTCCCCATAATCTTCGTTCATCTCATCAAATGCCTCCGTCGGAGTGCGACCTTTTAAATACAGGAACCTGATGACTCCTCTGTACTCAACTTGCTCCATCACTCTACCTTACTTTACTTCAACACCTGAAAATGAGAAATGAATTATGTATCTTCAGGAGTATGGCGTACCGAACCCCCTGGTATGGGCTCGTTGGTCCCTGAACAACCGGTGTCAAGAGTTTTATCCCCATTTCCGGCAGTAAGTCGGACTTGTTTCCGGTGAGATTCGGACTCCGCCAAGGGTGTTTGTCACCAATTTTGTTCGTAACTTTTATGGGCAGAATCTTGAGGCGCAGTCGAAGGGTCGAGGGTGTCCGCTTTGGTGACCTCAGCATTGCATCTCTGCTCTTTGCAGATGATGTGGTTCTGTTGGCTTCATCAACCCGTGATCTCCAACGGTCATTGGAGCGGTGCACAGCCGAGTGTGAACGAAATGGGTGGCATGCTCTCTCCAGGTTGGGATGAAATCCTGCCCCAAGTGGAGGAATTCAAGAATCTTGGGGTCTTGTTTAGGAGTGAGGGAAGAATGGAGCGGGAGATCTACAGGCAGATCGTTATATCATCTGTAGTTATGTGGAATTTGTATCTGTCCATGGTGGTAAAGAGGGTGTTAAATTGAAAGGTGAAGTCCTCAAATTAACAATCGATCTACGTTCCTACGCTCACCTCTGGTCACAAGCTGTGGGTCGTGACCGAAATAACAAGATTCCAGATACAAGCAGCTGAAATGAGTGTGGGTTTCCTCCACAGGGTGCCCGAGCTCTCCCTAAGAGAAGCCCAGTCATCCGAGAGGGCCTCAATGTCGAGCCGCTGCTCCTCCAAATTGAGAGGAGCCAGATGAGGTGCCTGGGGCATCTGATTTCGATGGCTCCCGGACACCTCCCGGGAGAGAGGTGTTCAGTGCACGTCCCACTGGAAGGAGACCCCAGGGACGACCCAGGACACGCTGGAGAGACTACGTCTCTCGGCTGGCTTGAGAATGCATCGGAGTCCCTCCGGAAGAGCTGGATGAAGTGGCTGGGGAAAGGGAAGTCTGGGCATCCCTGCTAAAACTACTGCCCCACGACCCGACCCGGAACAGTGGTAGTAGATGGATGGATGTTTGTTTTTGTTTGGCTACTTGGTTATGCACTTTGGTGGATATGAACAGGATGCATTTTTTATGATGGAATAATTTTGGTGTTAGAAATGGCCACTGCAGACCAACCTGCCAGTGACCCGTTAGTTGCTGGCTGTGGTCCAAAGCAAAGGCATGGGGGTCCCTCCAACTCATCACAGCTGTGCCCTGTGTGACACTTCAGAGAACGATAACTGTTTATTACATGCTACGATCATCAAATGCTTGCAAATCAGTATACGCTGATTGTAGTGCTCTGTCTTTCTCTCCGTTTTACTATTTTTTCCTTTATTATGGGGAGGAAAGCATTCCCAGTGTAAGGCCAACAAATCTGTGGGTTTACTACTTCAACATGTCCAAGTTTTCATGTTTCATGAAACATGATGGGTCAACATGTGAACTGCACTTCTTAAACCTGGGGTGCTCAATGTCTTGATCGAGCTCGACCAGTCAATCGCCGAGGCAGTTTTGGTCGATCATGTGATGGCGTGCCCAGAAAAAACGTCCGCCTATCATCCATCTCGTTGCTTGATTCAGGTGTGGCCAATTCATCAACCACACGCATACAAAGGCGCGTTCTAGCAAGCTGGCCTATTTACGGTCTCTCTTTTGCTTTCTCTACGGCAGTCGTGGCGAGTCGTGCATACCCCACCCCCACCTGTCGGTAAATCGCAAGATGCTGAATGGTTGAAAAGTAGATCTTGGGGTAAAAAAAGTCTGGGCACCCCTGTCTTGAACACCGAACTTATTTAGACAGTCGATAAATCAATAAATCAATCAGTAACCAAAAAATTTATAGAACTGGTGCAGTGCTGAAACCTCTGATGTCTATATTTGGTTATTTTTTTCACGAATCAATACTAGTGGTTACTCCCTGCATGGGCCTGTTATTTTCACAAATGAGTGACCAATCTAAAGTGTTAAAAATAGTTTGCTATCTTTGATGGTGCAATGTTGATAGCCCAAGATTTTTGGTTTTCTGACGTCTTTGTAGATGCAAGGATTTGGCCCGATGCCAGCAAAGTATAAAAATAAAATGCTTACCTATTTCAAAACTGTAACGTCTAGGGACTACTTCCAATGAGAACTCAAATCACAGCCTTTGCGATTGCCAAATGGTGTTTTATCATATTGGAGTGTTATTGCAATTGCAATTAACTGCTTTGTTATAATTTCAAAACACAGTTGATTTACAAAATTAATCTGTTCCGGAAGTCGTTTCGTAACATGAAACTTTCATCAAGTAGAAACGCCTTTTACATTTTAATAGCCTTATCCGTTCAAGACGAGCAGCAGCATGACGCCACATGCACGCATGTCTTTTTCATATTTCTCGACGATTTCTTGTTTTGTTTTGATGGATAAAACAACTCTCTTCGTCTCCTCACTGGCCCTGGCCATCAATTTCTTGGGGCCTAAGGTGAAAAAAGTTGAATAAGTACGAGTGTGCGCGAGCATATGACAATGGACTCATTGATGAATATACAGGAAGTGCGTCAGGGGTAAAGATTGACGTCCCAAAAAAAAAAAAAATTGATGTTGCTCTTAGCCAATGGAGGAATGTGATGCCAGGAAAATGCAAAGTAATAGCCAAAAGGGGGAGCTGCTCTATTGCACCACACATACCAAGAGACAGGATGTGCGTCATGGCTAAAGACTGACATACCTCCTAAGCAATGTGATGCCAGTAAGATGCTACGGCGGTGACCAATGGGAGAGCAGCTCCATCGCACTGCTTTCAAACCAAGATACAGTACAGGATGTTTACATTTGTTGGAATCCAGCGCAGGCATGAGGATTGTGGCAAGTATGGTAACCGATCTTTCGGTTCCGTTGATTTTTGTCCTGGGAAACGGTGGGAAACGATTTTTTGGTTCCCATTGATAATGCTCATGGGAACCGGTTTTTACTTGTACCTCAGAATAAGAAACTGGTGGTGTTTGTAAACCACAGTGCCAAAGCTGGCCGTTTGAATCATTAAAAATAAAGGGGTTCATGTGGGTTCGTTTTATACAGATTGTTGTAATGCGTTGAGAACTTGTTTTACATTCCACGCATGGGCGAATTTTATTAAAAGTAAGCCCTAAGATCTGGGAAACGGACTTTCGGTTCCACTTTTCTCAGGCTGGGTAACGACACGGTAACGGAACGATCATTTCTGTGAAATGCTCATGCCTGCAGCGCCAAAGTTTTCCTTTCGTATCTTAGACAAACATTTTCTAGGGAGGCTTTTCATAACTCCAATCTTTTGTTAGTAGAGATTTTTCACAAGTACAAGTACCACAGTAACAGAAAAAACATTAATTGAAAAAAAAATCTTAACTGACTTACCTAGTAAAATTCTATTTAATACAACTTCAAAATGAGCAGGGCAGTGGAGAAATTGCTTTGACACTTGGCCTCACTGTTTTGAGGTCCAGGGTTCAAATCCCGGCCGCGTCTGTAGGTAGTTTGCATGTTCTCGCAGATCCTGCGTGGGTTTTCTCAGGTCACTCTCGTTTCCTCCCAAAGACATGCATTAATTTTGGACTCTAATTGGCCATCGTGACCCTTGTGAATATATGCGGCTAAGAAAATGAATGAATGAATGAATACATTTCAAAATCTATGCATGGCCCTGATTTGGATACACTTTAAAACTTAGTAGTTTGACAGCACTGCCATCTTCTCACAAACAGAAAGTTGTCATAGCTGTAAATGCCATATGCAGCAAAATAACACTTTTGTCTCACACAAGCACACTTTGTGTGCTTTGACGCTAGTTAGTGTCGGTGGAATGACTCAGTGATGCAGGGTTTTGTTGGGGGGCAGGGGCTGCTGACCAATATCGATTGCAATTTAGAGGAGGGACCATTTACAAATGGTATGGCCAGTAAATAAGAAGAGCAGATGAAAATCATACGTTGTTTTTGTTCCCTTTCCCTGATGTTTCAGTGCATCATACAAATGTTTGAGACTATAAATTACATGCACTTTAATTGGGCTTAATCTGAAGCATAATCAGAAAAAAATGGAGATGCAGGTGTCAGGTGTGTGTCAGCATTCTCTCAATGAAATAAAGAGCAGAGAACAAAAGCCCACTGTGTTACTTTTGACTGGGTGTTGTTTTACTTGGGTCGTCGCCACACCTTTGTGTGTGCGTCGTGGAGTGTTATGGTGTGTGTCGTGGAGTGTTATGACAAAGGTTGCATTTTGGTAACCAATGATTTTGAATGATTCCTAAGTGACTCCAAATAACTTCAAAAGAATCATGTTTTAATTCATACAAAGGCAGCCTTTTTTAGCATTTTTGCATCACTACCTCCCATATTCCACTATTCTTTGTTCTTTGTCACCGCCTAGAACTGAAAATTTTTCAATGGGACGGCATAAACGTATCTCTTTTACTCTTTTTAATATCACTCTCTTCAGATATTTTATACTTCATGGGACCTGGCAATGCGAATGTATTTACCTAATACAGGGATTCCTAATGTTTGTGGCGCATGACCATTGACTGAGTGTGTAACATTAAAAAGCAAATGGCAGCTCAATATTCCATCGATCAGTCCGACCGGCCATCTATCCATCCATTCATCTGTTTTCTACACTGCTTATCCTTACTTGGGACATGTATGCTGGACCCATCGCACCTAACTGCAGGATATGGTGTACACCCTGAACCAGGTGCCAGTCGATCGCAGAGCAAATCCAAACAAACAACCATTTGCTCTCACATTCACACCTCTGGGTAATTTTGAGTCTTCAACTAACATAGCATGTTTCTGGGATGTGGGAGGAAAACCCACACAGTCACGGGGAGTACATGCAGACTCCACGGAGGTGGCACAGAGGGCCGAACCCCATTCCTCAGATCTGTGAGACAGATTTGCTACCTAGTCATCCACCCAGCCACTGTCCAATATTGCATCTTTAGTTTTTACAATGAAAATGTTAGTGATATTCTTCAACAAAATAACAGGGCAAAACAATTTATTAAAAAATAAAATGAAATATGACAGCCATGAACAATATTCCCTCCAAGTAAATGCACACTACTGATGTGGTCTCTGTGCACAGACAGTCTATGTTGTGCACAACAGATCAACCATTCAGGAGAACTTTAAAAAAAAAAAAAAAATCAAAAGCTGTGAAGAAACAACCAAACAGAAATTATATCACCACTAACCTCCACAGGGCACTGATAAACGTATCAAAATCCACTATTGGAAGAAAAATTCCACAGACAAAACATACAGGCCATACTACAAAATACAAACTGGACTTTACACTGATTTGATCACCCGGATCGCATCAGCTGATAATTTTTTGCTGATCGACCAATCAATTTTGATGTCATAGAATTCGCCAATCCAATCAATAATGGCAATAACTCCAAGAAAGACATTTACTCCTTATCGCCTTTCTGTACAGTAAAAAAGCAAAACGAAAAGTATTCCCATTTTTTACAATCATTGGGGTTTATCTTGTCAACTCAAATGCGACTTTTGGGATGAATATGCAAAAGGATCATGCCGACTTATTATAAGAAGAAAATGGGGGGAAAATGTGTGCTGGTGGTCATCGGTGTTCAGGACAGGAGATTTTGTGTGAGATCTGCTTGAGGTATGGTCACATACTTTTAATAGGATAGGGCTCACAAACTATCAACAAAACGGTGAATAAAAACAATGTTTCTATTATGATTGAGCCGTTTAACTACTGTGTTAAAGTCAATGTTTTGAAACAACGTATGTAAGTAATCATTTACAAAGTCTTTCTGTGTGAACACCTAATTTCATAACGTTACCAGTACATACGTTGTATATACACGTATGGCCAGGTGCAGCTCGTGTATGGAAAAAAATGAAAAAATTAAAAAAACGCTACACAGAGATGGAGCTCGTGGTGTCGTTCAGAAAATACGGTAAGTGAAGACTCTGAATAGCCTGCCAGTGTGAATATGGGTTCTTATGATTGTTTGTTTATATGTGCCCTGCAATTGGCTGGGAACCAGCCAGTGTACCCAGCCACTCCTGTGAACTTTTGTGGATAAGTGGCTCTGAAAATGAATGGATGGACAGTCGGTCCGCAGACATTTTGTGTTTTTATTCTCTAATGCCCAAGTCCCATGTGATGTTACCCTTTCCTGTCATGATGGCTCATATTTTCTGTCAATTCCAACTCATATTTCATGAATTTTATCAAGTACAACTCCCTTTCAAACTGTGCTATTTTATACTTTATTCTGTATTTTGTTTTATTCATTCACAAGCCTTGTTTTTTTTCCAATTCAAGGTTTCAGTGACAAATTCATTAAATTAAGCTCTTCACCATTATTTTATCAATGTTTTGTCCACCTTGGAAATCCGTTAATCCAAACCCTATGTTGTCTGTTTCTTTACAGTGATACCTGCCTTTTGAAAATAGTATCCATCCATCCATCCATCCATCCATTTCTTAGCCGCTTATCCTGACAAGGGTCGCGGAGGTGTTTGCCAGTCAATTGCAAGGCACACAGAGACAGATAACGTACTTACTATCAGACCAAGGGGCAATTTAGAATGTCCAATGGACCTTTCTGACCTATCAATAACACGTACAATATTAGCCAATCAGATATCCGCATTGTCCTAACCCCTGGCTTGACACGCCCCACTCGCCACATTGTGCCACAAACAATGCTGGTTTTCAGTAGCGTGCGCTTTGAAAAGTTAATGTTACGAAGAAAATGGTCCTCAAATGCGCTTGGGGAACGTGCAATTCTGACTAAAGATATCCTGCTAGGTTAAAAGGAGCCCAGTTGATTCATTTTCCAAAGCCCAAAACACAGTTGATGAAGTGGCTACGAAGGATTAAGGCTTGCGGAAGAGCACACGTACAACTAAATGTGGACAATATCAACAAACACAAGGCTGTATATGTTCGAAGGTAAGTGAGGGGGAAGTATCTTCTCTGAGTTTGATTTAATTATTATCAGTGCTTTATACATTGCAGGAGAACAACTTTCACTTTGCTAGTGTATCACTGACCTGCTGAATGAACTCTGTAATGTTTTATGCCGAAGAGTCGGGTAAGTGATACTAAATGGGCGATGTCATGCAAGAGAAATGTCGATTTGCCTATTTGTATCACATCGGACTTTTAAGGCAGAGGACTGGGTATGTTAAAGGTAAATGAGGGAGAAGTATCTTCTCTGAGTTTGACTGAATTATTATCAGTGCTTTCTAGAGCTTGTGCACGTGATGTCACAATTTTCACGGCGCCATATTGCCGGTCAAAAAGAGCTGCTCGACAGTGTGGGGGACATTGAACAGGAGCAGAATATACACAATGCCGGACACTAGTTGTGCTGTTGGTTGTACAACATACGAGACAGTTATTCAAAGAGATCATTCTATGGAATACCAGCTGAAAAGACGAGAAAAAGATTGATGGATTTTGGCAGTTAAACGTGATGGATGGTGCCTAACGAAATACACACGATTGTGTAGCCATCACTTCACTTCAGGTATGATAACAAAATACACACGACTGTGTAGCCTTCACTTCACTTCACGTAGGAATTATTCTTCTCAATCTCAAATTCCCAGGAAGTATTTATAATGCCAAGTTGGCTCATTTGAGAACAATGCATTAAAAAAAAAATAAAAAACATGGAGTTGTCTCCAACGTACACAAAGCGTGTTGCAGCCATACGTTAATCTTCAGCAGACTTTTTTTTTTAATACGCATTGTTCTCAAATGAGTGCAATGCGTTTTTAAAAAAAGAAAAGAAAATGTTGGTCAGACAGAGGTTTACCGAAGTTCAACGTGTGGCTGCAACGCGCTTTGATGTAAGGGGGCTGAAGCCTATCCCAGCGGTTTATTTTCTTTTTTTAAATACGAATTGGACTCATTTGAAAACAATGCATATTAAAAAAAAAAAAGTCTGTAACAGAGAAATTTACCTAAGTTTAAGGTCTGGCCGCAACACGCTTCGTGTACGGAGGAGCTGACTCGGTGTCTTTATTTTTTCCCCCAATCATAGTTAATGAACGCGAGTTTGTGTAAAACCAGGCGTCATTTATTTAGATATTGGTATTTGTATTGAAAAAAATCAGAGTGGCTCCATCGCTATTTCAGATTTATTCTTGAATAAGAACAGATCCACCAACTCAGTATTTGTATGCATCCAGACTTTTCTACACTTTCAAACTCTTCTGTGTAAATCTCGCAGACTTACTCACCAAATACATGTGTAGCTCCAGTTTTCCAAGACAAGCGAAAGCGGGGCAATAGTCCAATTTCTTATTGGCGAAAACATCGACTTCGGCATTAAATATGTCTCATCTATGCCAAGTGTCTCTCATTTTTCCATGTACCTTCATTTATTATCACCTTCTAAATGTTTAACGGTATCGGACAAAACTCTGGGCGTCGTGCTATAAGACGTATTTTCGCGTCACCTCCAATCAACTGAGCATTGAACAATGGTTTGTTTGACCGACACTTCCGGCCAGTGACGTGATTTGATGATGTAGGTGCACGAGCTCTATACATTGCAGGTAAATAACTTTCACTTTGTTAGTGTATCACTGACCTGCTGAATGAAGTGTCAAATGTTTTATGCCAAAGAGTTAGTGAGATGTAAATGCGTGTTGTCATGCAAGAGAAATGTCTATTTGACTTTGTATCACATCAGACTTTTAAGACAGCGCACTGGGTTCAATTACGAGCCAAGTCAAATGAATACACCCACTCACTTATAAAGACTACAATGATATTACTCATGATCTTTCCAAGTAAAAAGTACTCACCCTGCTTTACATGCACCGTACGATTCCACTATTTTATCCTGTTGGATTTCAATATGAAGTTTGTGAGGCGTCAAACTTTTTTACATCGATCACCAACGTTTCGCTTTAACTTTGACATTGCGTCCTGTTCCTTCCAAAATCTTAATTCCGTGTACATATCCTTGCGTGAAATAGTTGCGACCTCTCTGTAGAACTCTCTTGGACAAGTCTGACGCATTTGGTAAAAAACCATACCGCAGTATTATCTGGAATACGCAATAGACAATCGACTTCAAATATGTTCTGTTCAATCATCATTTTGAAAGCTTGTGGGGCATGGCTAACGGGGCGGAGCTTAAGGTCGCCATCAGAAAGGTCCATTATGTTTGCATGGTTTTGGAATATGGGAGGAAACCGGAGTACCCAGACAAAACCCAGAGAAAACCCACACAGGCACAGGGAGAACATGAAAACGCCACATCGACAGGGCTTAGATTTAACCTGGGTCCGATGAGCTGTGAGGCCAACACTTTACAGCTGTTCCACTGTGCCACTTTGAAAATAGTATAAAGATTAAACTCAGATTTGGAAAAAAAAAAAAAGATCACACCTAAAATATCCACTCCACCCCTATTGACGTTGTATTAAGAGGTTGGCCAGAAATTGGAGTAATTTTACTGGTTTTAGGTCATCATATTTGTTAGGGGGAAATGAGGAAATTATCTTTAAAACATCCGTCTGATAATGCTGGTCTCATGTAAATATTTTTTTTTTTTTTGTAAATTTGCCACGCATACTTAATATATAAAGTCTGACAAGCCTACAAGCATCCACGAATATCAAACTCGGCAAAGTTCTTCACAGTACAGTACAGGAAAAACCAAAGAGGAAGCGGGAAAGGCTCGAAGAAAGTTGAAGCACGGAAGAGAGGGGGGAGGAAAGGGAACATATCAGATTACAATAACAGAGCCAGGCGCTAGACGGTCCCCTCCCTTCCCGGTACATCGCGTGAGAGCAGCAGTCGACTCTCCAACTTGATTGTGATTAATGCGTCAGGGCAATGCACCAGTGCCAGAGCCCAGCGAGCGAGAAGGTGCTTCAAGTGGTCCAGACCTAGTGTTGCAATCCACCGTCGTTCAATTCAACATAACCAATATTTGCTTACTCTTATGAAATGTAATAATCCACCACCAAGACAGATGAATTACGTGTCGTTAACAGTGAGTACAGTGGAGAAGTTGACAGATCACCGCACACTTTACACGGTTCGTCCGTGCACTGAAAGCCGTACATTACATACTTTTACAACATCCCACCTCAAGAAAGTCTTACAGGT
This sequence comes from Syngnathoides biaculeatus, assembly GCF_019802595.1. Classification (NCBI taxonomy): domain Eukaryota; kingdom Metazoa; phylum Chordata; class Actinopteri; order Syngnathiformes; family Syngnathidae; genus Syngnathoides; species Syngnathoides biaculeatus. The sequence continues at coordinate 5,197,249 of NC_084653.1, read as the reverse complement.
TAAAAAAATCAAATATTTATAGGGACTTTGAAGGTTGCAATATTCTGCACTTTATCACATTTTACTTAAGCGTCATGCCCATACATGACCGCTAGGTTTTTAAAATGTCTGCCCCTAAAGTTTCACAATTGAGCATTTACAACAATGAAGTTCCCTAGGCTGGGTTAGACCTACTGTTTCAGGACAGGTTTCTTCCTCTTCTTGTTGGCGTAAGTTCCAGAGATAGCCAACATTTTTGTGCCGCTTGCCACGCAAACTTCGCCTGAAGCTTGTCAGCTCGCCACCGCGGAGACGACCTTTCCTCTTCTCCTTCGGTAGGACACACTTTTCACACTCACGACGTGTGAAATTGAGTCACTCCCGACTGCATCCACCCGCCATATTAGGCAACACGAAACAACTTAATCGCATGAACCCGCGGTGGTTTGGTGACGTGTTGACATGTTCCTCTGTAAGTCAATGTGGCTCCCCTTGCTGTAGTGTGTAAAAGCAGAAGAGCTGTTGACGAAGTGGAGGAGAATGAGGAGGGAAAGTTCAGTTTCGGGGGGGGGGGGGGATTGAACCCTCCCTTTTTTTTTTTTTTTTTTGCATAAACAGCACAGCCTACTTACAGCATATGACTTTCTTTTTAAAAGATGCAAGATAGACCTTTGCTGCTATGGTAGTGGAGGCGAATGCTTGTATCCCATACTCTCAAACCTTCAGCTCAGGACCAAAATATGTGGCTATATTGCACCCATACTTTGTACAGGTTTCTGTGAATCTCCTGGAGCACGTCCTCCAGGAGATTCACAGAAACCTGGGGGGAAGACTGTTAAAGTATTAGTATTACTTCTGAAAAACTTGACTGAAATCCTCGTAGGCTACAAAACTAAATAGAATTTTCCCACTCTCAATTACGTATACTGTTGGAGGACGCTTTTTTCCTCCCCGCGTGTTCGTTTAGTTTCGGGTAGTGAGAATGTTGGTTATCCAAATACAGGCTGGAGGTGATGAACAGTTTCTTTGAAGCTTTTACTTACAGAATATTCTGGGCACAAATGAGTGACAGACAATGGCTGTAGCAGAGCAGAAGTGCAAAGATACAAAGGTTTTGCAGCATTCTTATACTATCAGAAGGGTCCGCATCACAAAAGTATGAAAGGAAAACAAAGAGCATCACATGAGAATCGCATCATTAAGCAAAGAGCATCACAAAATATCTGCAATCATAATGACTAAACCAAGTCTATCTGGTAATAACGGGCATATTCCTACGTCCTGGTCTCTCGTAAACATTTCAGCAAGATTCACTTAAGGTTATCTGATGAGTTGGCATGCTTCAAACATGAGTTATACAGTCATGACTAAATATGAGCAGAAGACACACTTCAATCCCCCTTTCGGACTCGAAAGAGTCCGACACCTGAAACCGGGAGGGGCTGGTGCATTGGGCATGAAGGGGGAGGGGAGCAATTCATCCATTCTCAATGGCGGCAGTAATCAATCGCTGACACAGCGATCTTTTCCTCTGGGATGAGTCGAGCTGGGGCGCAGTCGGCTTCTTCAGGACCTTGGGGTTAGACTACCTGGTCCCAAGTTGATTCACCGGGATTATTCTGCCCATTGTACCGTGAAATCAACCCTTGTAGAATGATGTCATCAAAGGGTGCCAGCCAGCACTGGAGACGCAGTTTTTCAGTTGTCAGGTGGAGGGATTCCTGAGCCTGATGTGGACCTGGCGGGTCGTGTAGACGAGATGTGGTACCACGTGTCCCCCTTTCCTTCAAGACGTACTGCTGTGGCTGTCCGCTCAGTAACTTGAAAGGGACCTGTCCACCTAGGTTCAGACCATTGTTTAATCACTTTTAACCACACAGATTCGCAAATGTTCATTTCGAGGGGACCGTCTGGTAGTCTGTATGTTAAATGGGAGAAATTAATGGTTACTTGCCTGAGCCCAGGTGGCCCTGGAACGTCACCCGTCACGTCTGTTAGTATGACACTCGAATGGAGTCCACCATTTAGAAGAATTTAATCACATCCGTAAGTTCATCAATGCCAATGGAAGAGCTTGCAACCAATTGAGTGTGGATGAAGCTAACGCCTTAGCCATCTTTTCCTTAATGTTCCTGTTCATGCGCTCAACCTGACCTTGCGATTGTGGATGATACACAGAACCAAAATGATGTTTCAAACCTAACGTTTTTTTCTACAGCCTGGAGATGTTTGTTTTTGAAATGAGTTCCATTGTCTGATCTAATTTTCCTAGGGAACCCGTGCGTTGGAATGTAATGATTAACCAAATGTTTTACCACAACGCTCGCTGTTTCAGATTTGCAGCGATATGTTTCTGGCCATCCTGAAAAAGAATCTACTATAACTAGCAAATACCGGTAACCTGACACTGTTTTAATCATGTCAGTAAAATCAATTGAAATCACCTGACCAGGAACGTCCACGTCCGGATCGTGGACTCCCTGCGGTGGTTTTGTTGTAGGCATACTGTTATTACCTACTGCAAACGCTGCAGTCCTGCAGTTCACCTTTAACAATTTGTCTCATAAAAGGATGCCACCAGGAGTGGAGTCGTCTTAATGTTTCATCCACACCTACATGGCATGTTCCATGGGCTTCAGAAATTAGATTTTTCAATTGTGTCTGAGATGGAATGCATTTACCTTCTTTTTGCCATATGCCATCCTCATCTTTGACACCCCCTTTCGCACATACTCTTTTCTTCTGGACTTGCCTTTTCCTGCCACACCTTAACTGTTTCTACTGTCACCTCCTGTTGATTTTCACGTTCAGACTCACTTACAATTAGTTGGAGTGTTGGTCGGTACCCTGCAGCCTTTTTTGCTGCTTGATCTGCTGATTCGCTACCTGCTGATACAAAATCATTAGTTCGAGAGTGACCTTTGCATTTTATTACTGCTACCGCTGTTGGGAGCAGTAACGCATCTCGCAATTTGAGAATGTCGTCCTGATGTTTAATGGGGGTACCGGTTGCAGTTTGGAAATTGTTTCGCTGGCATGCTTTTAATGCAACATGAACTGTCATGTGTGCATACGCTGAATCTGTGTAAATGTTTACTGAGTGGTTTTCTGCTAACCTGAGAGCTGCTGTCAATGGTAAAATTTCACATCCATCTGTGAAAAGAATGAAGTCCAGGTTCTCAAGCGATGTCTCATAGAGTTCAGTCTGAAATAAGTCTTCTTCCTTAGTTCTTCGTACACAACAATGTGGTTCTCCTTCAACCAGACCTTCAGCCATGTTTACTCCATGAATAAAGAGAATATGTGGTTGTGTTAAAATTGCCTCAATTTTCCTCTGTCTTCCTCCGGTCATTGTAAAAGCTTGACTTGTGATGTACTGTGTGATGTTCGCACAGTTAGTGGGTGATGGAGAACAATGTGAGATGTTTTCTGAATCACTCTGGCTAGAGCAGATGCGAAAGCAGCACACATTGGATGTCTTTGCTCGTATTTTTCCAATGGAGTGGATGCATACAGAGAGACTTGTCGACTCCCTCCTTCCCCGTTCTGATAAAGGGCAGCAGACAAACTGCTGACCTTTTCAGATGCGTCTAGATAAAACATGCGGTTGTAATCAGGAATTGCAAGAGCCGCAGCAGCGGAAAGATGCTGTTTCAAGGAAATGAATGAAGTATCTGCTTCCGTGGTCCAACAAAGAATATTAGAAAGGTTCCGCATACCCTGGTCATTTACCATCTGTCAGAGCGTGTAAGTAAGTTCAGCAAAGTCTGGAACATGATGTCTGGAATAGTTGCAAAGCCCAAGAAAGGCCAGCATGGTTTTGACATTCATTGGTTTTGGGTGATGAAGGATGTCATCTTTGTGAGAGGGAGACATTCCTGTGCCATGGCAAAGGAAACCTGTGGTCGGGCAATCTGAAGTTTGGACTTGGAACACTTCAGGCCAACAGAGGCCAAATGAGAGAGCAAAGACCTGGTGGCTTCAAGACAAGAAGTTTCAGATGGAGCTGCCAGCAAGAGGTCATCCACATACTGCACCAGGAGAACTCCATTCGGCAAGTCAAGCGGAGACAGCAACTGACGAAGACAGTTGTTGAAGAGTCCGGGGGAAAGGACAAAACCTTGAGGCAGGCGATTGTAGGAGTGACAAATTCCATTCCAAGTGAAAGCAAAAAATTGCCTCATTGAAGGATGGAGAGGAATGCAAAAGAAAGCATTAGCCAAGTCAATGCAAGTGAAATGAGTGTGGGCTGATGTAATTTGGGACAGTGTCGAGTGAGGGTTCGGGACTGGCAAAGTGGGAGTTAAAACAGCCGCAGTAATTGCTCGCAGGTCATGGACCATGCGAAACTTTCCAGTGTCTTTCTTTTCAACGGGTAAAATTGGTGTGTTATAATCAGATTCAGGAATTTCACATAACACCCCTGCTTTGAGCAGGCCGTCAATTGTGTCCGAAATGCCAACCATCCCAGCCTCTTTTACAGAGTATTGGGGAACATATATTCGTCCTGGTTTCATCAGAAACGCAACAGGTGAGACATTGCAGAGGCCAACATCAGTGGGATTCGTAGACCACAGCGACGCAGGAAGGGAATCAAGAAGTTGACCAGCAAAGTCACTGTCGGTTGTTTCACGTCCATGGTGCCTATCCAGAAACTGGTGCTCCAAAACAGAAGTTGTCAGAAATGTGTTAGACTGAATCCAATAAGCATCAAGGGATGAGGAATAGAGCAATTGAGAGTGAAATTAATTTTTCCAATCTGTGGCCTGTGTGCATGTCAGGACAAACGGAACAAGATCCTTCGCTGTGTGCTGAGGCGAAACCATCAAGGAGACATGTGTGGTGACAAGGAGGCATAGAAGGATCCAGAGGATCCGCCATCTTATACCATTGGAGTTGTTCAGGAGTCAAAAACACCGAAAAGGCAACACCTGGTAAGCCCACAAACAAATCACCCATGTTCAATTCCCATATGTTGTTATCAATGTCCTGAAATGCCTCGCTATAGATCTCTTCTTCTGATCTGTCATAGTACAGAGTGCAATGCATACAATCAGTTACCATATCATAAGATCTGAGATTACGGACCTAAGGTGACCAGAGAGTCCAAAAGTGCTCAGCCTCGAGGCAACCCCTGGAGTCAATATCCACTCTTGCCCAATAGATGTCAGCAGTGGCGCATGCCACAGGGCGTTGTTCAACAAGCGGCAACTGGGAGGTGGCACCGGAGGCAGAGGCGGCAGAGCAGCAGTACGTGTTACCATCCGGAAATTCCAGAATAAGTCCATCAGGACTGCATTTGATGAGGGCACGTGGCGATGAGGAGATCTCGTCGGGATCATCAAAGGTTGCTGCAGGCCTAAACATGTGAATTCAGGGCACCATCATTGCGTAAACTGTCCACCAGAGGGTGGTAGATACTGCTGGTTTGGCACTGAGGGATATCTCTGTTACTGCTGCGGTAGCTGCTGGTGCTGTCCAAGATGTCCTCCCTCTCGGGATTGGTTGTAACCTCGTCGATTGTAGCCACGTGCAGGTTGTTGGCCTCTGCCTCTGCCTCTCCATCCGGACACTTGAGATCGCTGTCTGCAAGCGCGGGCCCAATGACCAGGCCCTCAGCTTCGAAGCTTTTACTTACAGAATATTCTGGGCACAGATGAGTGACAGACAACGGCTGTAGGAGATCAGAAGTGCAAAGATACAAAGGACTTGCAGCATTCTTATACGATCAGAAGTGCAAAGATACAAAGGACTTGCAGCATTCTTATACTATCAGAAGGGTCCGCATCACAAAAGTATGAAAGGAAAACAAAGAGCATCACATGAGAATCGCATCATTAAGCAAAGAGCATCACAAAATATCAGCAATCATAATGACTAAACCAAATCTATCCGGTAATAACGGGCATATTCCTACGTCCTGGTCTCTCGTAAACATTTCAGCAAGATTCACTTAAGGTTATCTGATGAGTTGGCATGCTTCAAACATGAGTTATACAGTCATGACTAAATATGAGCAGAAGACACACTTCAATACACAAATGTTTTGCACACATTAGAACAAAAAATATTTGTAAATAACATCCATCCATCCATCCATTATACGGAATAAAAATCTGAGTCTGACAATCTCAGAGCCTGACTGGTCTATATTCTAATATCATTTCAGGTCATGTATTCAGGACATATACCAGGGATCACAAACCAAAATGTTAAAAGCCATATTAACCCTCAAAAACAATAAAAGCTTTAAGCCTTATGATGAAGGCAACACATGCTGTAAGTGTCTATATTCGCCCCTATATGGCATAATGAGAATTCATGATTAAATGTTGATTTTTCCTGCAACGTATCTGAGAATTCTAAATCACAGGACGACTCTGTGCCATTATTGATCGCATGTTTAGTTGCAATGATGAAATCGTCTAAATATCAGGAAGAATGCTTTTTTTGATGTCATATTAATTTGGAAGATTTAAAAAAAAAAAAGAATGGAACATGCCTCCTGTAATTTCAGACCTCCATATGGAAATAAAATGCAGTCTTCTTCTCTTTTTCCCCTCACTGGGCAACAGACCCAGTGTATCAAAACCAACTTGCAATTATAAAAAAAAAAAAAAAAAAAGCTGGCAACCAGTTCAGGGTGTACCCAGTCTCTACCTCCTGTCCGTTGACAGCCTGGATTGGCTCCAGCAATCCCGTGACCCTTGTTAGGATAAGTAGCTAAGAAAATGGGTGGATGGATGGATTCTCTTTCCACCCTCATGGTGGCAACAGACACAAAGACAAAAACAAATTGCATCCTCTTCTCTTCTGATAGCACAATACAACACAGGCATCGTCAGACCTGAGCAACAAAACACAATAGTACCCCATTCCAAATATATACTGACAAAAATCTGAAAGTACTTTATAAACACCGGCACTTTGTTGCTAAATATCTGCTTTAGACAGAATTGTATTCTTACCTGTTGAATGTTACTTCTGCTTTTGGACATCACTGGACAGCTATTCAAATTTGGGCGTGTAAAATGTAACTTTAATCTTGAAACATGAGTGCAAGATCATTTGTGAGGCTGTTGTGATATTTGGATTTAATATAGTTCATATTTGAAAATCTGCTCACACAGGTATGCATATTCTTCATGTTCTTATAACTGTCAAGAAGACCATACCATGTTTCAAACAAGTTTCTCAGGTGTTGCAAGACTTTCACTGTCGCTCCATTTGTGGCTTTGGGTAAGCTGGGCTTTCTGGGGAGTGACATTTTCACCCCCAACAAGGAATTCAGCCCCAAATGTAGCTTACCGTCCCTGTAAATGTCTTTGCACATTACTTTTTGTGATTTGGCAACTTCTCAGCTGTAAATGGAGGCAAACCTTCTACATTGGCAATCAAAGCAAATTATTCGGTCCAAAAACTGTTGAATCCTCGGTTCTCCTCAGCTATCTTCCTCTTTTTCCCTTTGCGGTCCATGGCCCATCACCCGCCGGTTTATTTGCGACACCCACCTGCCATGCTGAGCTCAAAGAAGCATGTGTCGCAGGCTATGATGCAAATCTTCATTGAAAGAAAAGTTGAAATGTAATCTTTATTCCACACGTTTTTACAGTATTAGAAAAAATTAAGAATGTTTAAATCGTGTTTCTCCTCCTCCAGAAACTGGGCTCATCTCAAAAGGAGAAGAGTCAGGTTATAGAGATGAGATTGCAAATCCGTCAAAGTGGTGTTCAGCAAACAACCTCAAACTAAAAACCACAAAAAACAAAGGAAATCATCCTGGACTTCTAGAAGTGCAGCATGGACCCGGACCCACTGTTCATCAATGGGGAGTGTGTGGAGAGAGACCACTCCTTCAGATTTCTGGGAATCTAAATCACAGATAAACTCACCTGGACTGTAAATACCATGGCGGGAGTGAAAACGGCCCAGCAGCAACTCCACTTCCTGAAAGTGCTCAGGAAGAACAATCTAAAAGCTAAACTGCTTGTGTCTTTCTGCAGAACGCTCAAGATCCACATGTGACTTCAGAGCTATGGGTTACCTCCCCCTGTAACAGACAATAAAGTCACCATAGGTGTCCCAATGTTTTTAGCAAAACCTGTATTTATTTTTTATTGTTTATTTACACAGATACATACTTTTCCTTACCACTTGTGCAAGCATTTGTGATTTATGAGGAAACCAGAGTACCTGAAGGAAACCCACACAAACATGGGGAGAACATACAAATTAAATGCACGCGAGGCTGGCTTGAATTAGGGAAAACTGAACTGTGAGGCAGATACGTGAACCAGTTTTACACCAAGCCCCCTCTATTTTTTTTTTACAATATATTATTATTGTACATGTTACCGAGTGACTAGTGGTGTAGTGGAACAGACGCCTGCATTTGGTGGAGACAGTATTGAATCAATTACCGCTCAGTGATGAGGTCTATATCTGCCCTGCGATTGGGTGGCGACCAGTTCGAGCGGGGTGTAGTCTGCCTATGCCCGATGTTAGCTGGGATAGGCTGCAGCTCTCTCCCCGGATAAATGCAGAGGGATTGCGTCAGGAAGGGCACCTGGTGCAAAAACTGTGCCAAACAAATATAAGCGTTCATCTGAGATGACACGCTGTGTCGACCCCTAACGGGACAAGCTGAAAGAAATATATTACTACGTTATTGTACTTGTTACCAATTTATTTTCAGGTTGCTCTTTTGAACTATATTTAAAGTTGAGTTTTGGTAGCTAGATAAATACTACGTTTCAAAATCAATACATCGTGTTTATTAATTGTGATTTCAATATCAAACGACAGTAATCATGATTATTATTTTGTCCATAATTATCCAGTCCTACCCCGCGACCCCTGTAAGGATAAGCGGCTCAGGAAATGGATGGATGTAATACTATATATGGCTCTTCTTCACATGCAGCTTCTTGAGGGTATTTACAAATTCCTTTATGTTGAGACGAATAACAGGCTGCTGGTGTAACAGCAGGTGGGCAACATGTGTAAAGTACCAACCTGTCTTAGCCATGCCTGGATGGCAAACGGTCCTATTAGAGGGACACTCACCCTCAGTGAGGGTACAACGATAAGTCAATCAGCGAGACATCCAGCCAGCCTGGGAGAGTTTTTCAGAGTGTCCCTTACCCGGGGTGTTGGTGTGTTGAATGCTGTCTTCCACTCATCCCCTTCCCTGATGCGCACCGGGTGGTATGCATTTTGTTGATCCAGTTTGCTGAAAATCCGGGCCTTTTGCAACAACTCAAACACCGTGGCGATCAGGGGAAGGTGGTATCTATTTTTGACAGTGATGTTGTTCAATCCCTGGTAGTCGATACAGGGACGTAAGGTGGCATCTTTTTTATCGACAAAAAAGGAACCGACTACTGCAGGTGAAGACGATGGTCGAAAGAGACCCATCGCCAGCGACTCCTCCACATATGTCCTCATGGGTTGGTGCTCCGGTGCCCTGTTAACGAAAAAAGCCTCCCACGCGGGGGTGAGATGCCCGCCAATAACTCGATGGCGAAGTCATAAGGTCGGTGAGGCGGAAGGGACTTGGGCTTTGTTTCGGAAAAAAACTTCTTTTAAGTCCCAATAGCAAGACAGATCTAGTGACAAGTCCGATTCTGGTTGCGGCTCCCGCAGCTCTACTGGGACGACCTGCGGATTCCCCTCTTCTGGAGCCCCGAAGCAAGGCGTGCTGCGGTCCATGCTATAATTTGGCCATGTGGACCAATCGATGTGTGGATCGTGTCTCTTGAGCCAGGGGCTCCCCAAAATAATGTCACTGTTTCGGGAGTCAAAAACGTGAAAACTTATGCGTTCGGTGCGTCCGGAAAAGTCATGATCAGGGATTGCGTACGATGCGTCACTCGGCACAAGAATTTTCTGTTAGCCGCATAAGTGTTGCGGAGTTGTTGCGTCGGGAATGTCTCTGCATCCAACAAGTCAACGACACGCGGATTTAGCATGTTCACGTCTGACCTGGAATTTATGAATGCAGTAGGCATGCAGGTAGATCCACTTGCGCTTAGCGTAATCTGAAGCAGAGAGCGATTCGAGCCAGTCCCAGTGTAGTTGACACTCACCGGTGTGGATATCTTGAGAGCGGAGCGTGTTGGCCCGACAGGGCAACGGCCCACTAGGTCACCCAGCCTTCTGCAGTTGTAGCGTCAACCTTCTCGTCTGCGTCGTTGCCGCTCCATTAAGCCCCTCGACTTGCATAGGCTCTGTCTCAGGTGATGGCACCGGTTGGAGCGCGGGCTGTGGTGTGAGGGCTACTTGCTCCACTTCCTATAATGCCTCAACCCTTTCCTGAATTGCGAGCCTCTGTTCGATCCTGAGGGTCAGGGTGATGAGCGAGTCCAGCGTAGTGGGCAGTTCCACTGCGATGAGATGATTACGAATCCATGTCGAAGGAAGGAAGGCGTCAAGAAAAGCCTCCTCATTCCACCGACTCTCTGCTGCTCGAATGCGGAATTCGATGGATGGTACACGACGTTGCCCCTGCCTAAGCGTGATCAATTAAGCCGCCGCCTCACGTTCCGGGGAAGTGTACTGGAACACCTGGATCATCACACACACGAAGGAGGTGTGGCAGGTGTCGGAATTGCGGCTCCATTCGGCAGTAGCCCAAGCCTCCGCCCTCCTCGTCAGGTGGGATATCACGAAGGCAATCGGTGCGCGATCAGTAGGGAAGGCGGAAGCCTGTCATTCATAATGGAGATCACACTGGGCGAGGAAGGGCCTAATATTACCAGTGTCTCCAGAGAATCGCTCGGGGCGAGAGAGTGGCGTGCACACTGACCGCTGGACATCTGTGACCGGCGGGAAGGTGGGCGCGGATAGGGCTGTAGTCGGAGCGGCAGTGGGTGTTGTTGGACTGACGTTGGCAGCGCTGGTCCTGGACATCAGCCATGGTTCCAATTGAGCACATATTTTGAGCAGTCTCTGATTCTTTACCCGGAGAGCAGCCTCCTGTTCGGCCAGGCGTCTGCCCTGGATGTGTAGGGAGCGATGGATCTCAGCTGAGTCGGCTGGGTCCATGTCTTGGCCAGATTGTTCTTTCATAACCAGAACGCGGAGTTGGACCCAAATACATGACTCGGGAAACATCTTTATTCAGTCCAGAGTCAGTAACCAGGCAGGCAGTCCACGAGAGCAGCAGTGATAAAGACGTCAGGCTTACGGGGTAGGTCGGGAGACAGGCAGGTTTCGGTACGCCGGGAGTCGACATCAGAGTCGAGGAAGTGCGGGAACGATGCATCAATGGCAACGATCTGGCAAAGCCAGACTGTCCGCTGGGTCCGATAAGTACTGTAGGTAATTACCGGGGATGAAGCGTAGGTGTGTGCCTCCTGATGACTGCCGGTGTGTCAAGGGACCTGAACACCCAGGGCTAGGACCGGCAGGATCATGACAGTATTAGTATTAGTAATATATTTTGTAGACTATCACACAATTCGTTATTGCTCTTGTTTATAACAGGAACCACAAACGGATAAAAGCACTCTGTACAAGCTTAACACAATGTGGGACATTGACACTCTTATCTCTTACGTGTCCTAAATAAAGAAAATTTTATCTTGCACAACTATTATAAGGAATAGTTCTTACAAACAGAAATGTCTCTTGTTCTTTGTTCTTCTTGCTTTGTTATTCTTTGTTCTTTGCTCTGAATGTCGTACCAGGCATGCAGAGCATGCAAACTCCACACAGGCAGGGCTGGGATTTGAACACTCGTCCTCAGAACTGTGAGGCCAACAGTCTACAGCTGTTCTACCGTGCCGCCAAAATGCCATATTTTACCTAAAAAACACAATTAATTTATATTAGGTAAGCGTGAATCTGTATAAACGATTCTGCATCACCTTCTCCAACTCTTAGGATACATCAAACTAGCTTTAAAACCCAACTCATGCATTGTAATAAACATTCCATAAACCCTCACAAACTTGTTTTTAACAGCACATTTTCACGTGTAATTACTGAGCAAACCTACCATTCTAATGAGGATAAGAAACATCACACCTACCCACCCCCACACACACACACATAAATGAAAACGAGTGGTTGACTAAACATACAGTACAGGGGTCACTTTAGCATTTTCACTCACAGAGCCCCAATCCTCCCTTTTCAGTGCTTGTGTCGTGTCACAATAAAAGCCCAACTTTCAAAGTAAGATTTTTTTGTATAGATTAACTAAAACGACAACAGGCATAACAATTTGATTTCCATCCCTCCATTTTCTGAGATGCTTATCCTCAAAAGGGTTGCGGGAGTGCTGGAGCCTATCCCAGGTAACTTTGGGTGAAAGGCAGACTACTCCGTGAACTGGTTGATAGTCAGTCGCAGGGCACATTTCAACACCATCACTGAACGGGAATCTGTTTCTATTATTTCTTATGGGAAATCCCTCTTGGAGTTTGCATGCCCTTCCCGTGCACGCATGTGTTTTCTCCGGGCACTACGGTTTCCTCCCACATCCCAAAAACATGAAAGATTAATTGGACACTCTAAATTTCCCCGAGGTGTGTTTGTGGGAGTTGCTGTTTGTCTCTATGTGCCCTGCGATTGGCTGGCAACCAGTTCAGGGTGCACCCTGCCTTCTGCCCGTTGACAGCTGGGATAGGCTCCAGCACTCCCGCGACCCTTGTGAGGATAAGCGGCAAAGAAAATAGATGGATGGATTTAGCAATCTAAAGTGTTTGATATGGCTTGGTCCCTTTGGTGATGCAATGTTAAAGCCTCCTCGACAAACGTGCTTTTTGTTTTTGCATTGGTACAAGGTTTCCGCCTGATGGCAGCGATAAATGTTTTATTTCAATCCCATCTTACTACTGAGGGTAAGACAAAAATAAGAACGCATTAAAACTTTATTTTCACAGATATTTAACTCGAAAATAAACTTGAAACTCCTCCCACGCCCTCAATTCTGCTCAACTGTGGCTACAGGATGAACAATGCATTCCACATGGAAATATGTCTGTCGATGGACCACAAGGATTAATATCAACAGGAAATGAGATAAGAGCTGCATTGAGTTAGTCAGTCACTTAAATGATTCAATAAAGAGAAATCAAACAATGCTCCATCTCATATGCAACATTTGAGTATGTCGAGCTTTGACTATTAAGATGTCTAATACAATTTATTATTATTATTATCATGTAAACATGACATGGAGTCAGGCTGCCATTTGAACTTAGAAATCACATCTAAGGATAGTTGAGTGGTGTCTATACAGTATGTGCTCAAGGAAGATAGATGATATACGGTGGAAAATCAACAATAATTCATCAAGTTATAACTCTCTAAATGCTTCCAGGGTGGATAAAGAGTAAAACAAAACACTTGATTTGGTGCATTATGTTCTTTAAATTGGACCTATCTGCGACGATGGAAACAGGTTGTGGCAAAGGTAATGTATGAGTGGTCTGTAAAAGCAATCGAGCTCAAGCACCTACGTCACCGAAGTTACGTGACTGGTCATATTGACGGTCTAGCAAACCATTCTTCAATGCTAAGTCGGTTGGAGATGGAATGATAGCACGACACCCAGAGTTTTGTCTGATACTGTTAAACATTTAGAAGGTGATAATAAACAAAGTGTAATCCAGTTAAAAGTTGGTACAGGTAAAAATTTCAGTATAATAGAGTAGCAATTAGGTTATAGGTTTTCTTTATGCAATGTGGTGGAATATCTGTTAAACTGTGTGCTGACTGTATTTTCTTTTGGAGGGATTTGTATTTAAATGTGTTTGATTCATTTGTGAAAAATAAATACTTTTGTTTGTCATTTTATTATTGTAACGATTGTTTAAGAACGACAGGAAGTGACGTGTTCAGCAGATGCAGGAAAAAGAGAAAAAAAGAAGGCTAGACAGAGTGCAAGGGACAAGTGGTTGTGTGAGGGCAACGAGAGGACAAAGAAAGTGAACGGTGGACATTTATCAAAAGTTGATCGACGTGTTCGACAAGGACTGTTGAAAGTTCAACTGTGATAGTGTGTCATTTAAGTGGACGACTCAAATCACGCCGTAACGTGGTGGAGTTAGCCGCTATCACAGCGGCTAAGTGCATGCATGGGACTTGGCTTGGACCATGAAGGAGAGGACAAGGGTGCTACCGTCGAGCTAACGCGGCTAGCGAGGCTGTGTTTGGACTTCAAGAAAGAAAAAGGGACGAGGACCGTGAGGACGCCGGACAGAGGAAAAACCACCTTCACTTTTCTTCACTCCTGCCTTGGGAAGCACCGCAGTGACATTGGGGTTTGAATTTAGTTTGCTTGCCGGCTATATTCATAATTTGTTTGGGCCCTTAGCATGTGAGCATTGTGTACCTGTTAAATTGACTTTGTTTATTTGACTGTTGTGTATACATGTTTGATTTTTCCATCCTTTATTTTGTTATTAAACATTCCCACTTTTTGTTACATGACCAGGTTTATTATTTGACTATCTGCCACTATTAGCAAGTATTTTATACTAGAGAGGCGCTACAAAAGGTATGTGGAAAAATGAGAGACAGTTGGCATAGAGCACCCATATTTAATGCCGAAGTCGATGTTTTCGCCGATAAGAAATTGGACTATTAACCCGCTTCCACTTGTCTTGGACAATTGGATCTACAGATGTATCTGGTGAGTAAGTCGTCGACATTTACACGGAAGAATTTGAAAGCATAGAAAAGTCTGGACGCATACACATACTTTGTTGCTGGATCTGTTCTCAATCGAGAATAAATCCCATATACTGATGGATCTACTCAGATTTTTTCAATACAAATACCAGTATTTAAATAAAGGACCCCTGAAGGAACACAAATGGTACATTGAAGGGCTTGAGAATAGTTTGAAAAAGTGTTAGAAACAAAAGTTGTCCAGGGAACAGATATAGATTGACAGTAAGAGTTAGGTACCTCTCCCACAAACTCACGGTGGACGCATAGGGTGTCATTCATTCCGAAGCAGTGACATTTCGCTCCTGGATGAATGTGAATTGGCCGAAATAAAGGGTCCTGCCCTGAATCTTCAGGGAATTTACAACCCTTGTCATAATCCATCGTGGCCACACTAACGTAAGGCAGAGAGGAACCGATTTCTACATGTATGGTTTGGTTCAGAGCTTGTTGATCAATAAAATAACTTAGGGAGCAAGGAAAGAGAGATAATAAGTTGGGAGATAAGGGAACAACGTTAATTTGCTGTTGCATTAGGCATGTACGCGTAAGTGCAAACATAACGATTGTAGCGATTGTGAGAGCCTGCTGCATGAAGTGGGTAGAGAAACCAAAATCTCATACCCCAAGAAGTAACGTTAATAGAAGTGGTGACTAGTTCATGCAACCACGGAAGCTTGTCATATGTCACACTTTGTGAAGTTCAAAATTGTGTCAACTGTCAAAGTTGGCGCATTAACAATTTTTTAACACACATTTTTATCACAACAATTTTTTTAAATTTATGCTGAACCACCGAGGAAGGGTTTGACCACCCTACAATTTACTTGGGATGTCATCTTCTATTCTTCTGCTGAATCATGTCACGTCCCATCGGAACGAGAGGTAGGACCCAAATGCAGGAACTCGGAAGACGCAAGGTAGTTCAAGAAGAGACACGTTTATTGTATGCCGAGGTCGGGGATCGAGCAGGCAGTCCGGTGCTGCAGCGGTTGTTGGGGCGTCGGGCGAAGAGAGCAGATGAGTGGGCAGGCAGGAGTCGGTACACGGGGAAACAATCAACGCAGGCAGAAGTGTCAAGGAGTCAGGCTTTCAAGGTTGGTCAGAGAACGGACGGAAGTCGGTACACGCAGGTTCAGTCAGGAATACGAGAGTGCTGGAACGGGACATAAAGCTCAACGAACTGGCAGAGGACCAGTCGTCACCGGGTCCTATATATACGGGGGATGATCAGGCCGCATGAGGCACAGGTGTGTGCCTCCCAATCAGCACAGCCGCACAGCTCGTGCTGAAGCGGCGGGATCATGACAAATCATGCCTACGTGCACAGGCGCACGTTTGCGCGCTTCTATTCAGATAACATGATTGGTCATTGCTCAGGTTTTTTTCTGCTCATCTATACCTAATGATGTGCAATCAAGTGTAGTGGTTTCCTTGTGTGTTTTTACACACTTGACCAAAAAAGCTGATTCTGATTCCGATTTATTGTCTACAAGTCTTCTAATTTGTAATATGTATAACCCGAACCCTATGAAAAATGTGCCCAACTTCGTCTATAGTATATCACTGCATATGTCCACTCAAATATGAGAGTATCCCATAGAGTTCAAAATTACAAACATTAATTTTTTTGTAGAACAATCATCATATGTATCACAATGATAATTCTAATATTGGTGCTCTGTTTGAAGCCTGGTGCCACTGTAGAGCGTTGGCCTCACAGTTCTGAGGACCGGGGTTCAAAGTCCGGCCACCCCTGTGTGGAGTTTGCATGTTCTCCCCATGCCTACATGGGTTTTCTCTGGGAAATCCGGTTTCCTCCCACATCCCAAAAACATCCATTAATTGGACACTCTAAATTGCCCTTATATGTGATTGCGAGCATGACTGTCTCCATGTGCCCTACAATTGGCTGGCAAGCAGTCCATGGTGTATCCTGTCTCCGCCCCGATGACAGCTGGGATAGTCTCCAGCACTTCTGCTACCCTTGTGAGGATACGTGGCTCAGAAAATGGATGGATGGATGTTTGCAGCCTTTCAAATTACCTCTAAGTGTATCTATATATTCCAGCTTTGTGGCAATCAATGTGTCAAACATAATTAATAACAACAAATAACAATGATAATTATAATGTTATACGACTTGTGTCATGATCCTGCCGCTCCAGCACGAGCTGTGCGGGTGCCCGCGCAGGTGCGCTGATTGGGTGGTGCACACCTGCGCCTCATGCAGCCTGATTATGCTGTGGATTTATATGACCGCGTTGACAACTTGCCGGCGCCAGTTCGTTGATCTTCATGTCCCGTTCGTGTGCTCTGGTATCCCTGATCGAACCTGTGTGTACCGACCTTCGCCCGTTCTCCGACCACCCTTGTAAGCCTGACTCCTTTGATACTTCTGCCTGCTTTGATTGTTCCCCTGTGTACCGACTCCTGCTTGCCCGCTCACCTTCTCTCTTTGCCCGACATCACAACTACCACTGCTGCACTGGACTGCCTGCTCGATCCCTGACCTCTGCATATAATAAACGTGTCTCTTTTTGAACTACCTTGCGTCTTCAGAGTTCCTGCATTTGGGTCCTACTCTCGTTCCGATGGGACGTGACAGAACGAACTGGCCAATACAGGATCCAGCAGGAAAGACCCGGCGTCGCCGGGACTGACGCAAGGTAGACCGTCTGCCAGAGGACCAACCCTGTCCGATCCTGGTAGGCTCCCTGATGTCCTCCGCTTCCGTGTCTTACGCTCCGCCAGCGAGGTATGAATACGTCCCGAACACGACCCGTCCGGCTCCTCATATTCTTCTCGACTCTGACTTTTCGGAATATGAGGAGAACCGTGATTTGTATGACCGGCTGCCGGAGTACGACTCCGATTATTCTGATTATGAATCTGCTCGTCCGATCTTTCATCCCAGTTTGTTTCACCTCCCCGCGTTTCCAGCACCCAAACGTCTTCGCCCGGTAGGTTTAAGTACACTAATCCGTATGAGGGAACCCGCTTGGCCATCTACCCGGGACCTCCGCGTGTTGGCCAGAGAAGACGACCCGTCCGGGCGCTCCCTTGTGCCTCCCGCTGCGCGGCAACTAAGACACAGTGCTCCCACTCCTCGCCGGCAACGGCGAAGCCTGCAGACCCGCTGGTGGCGAAGCTTCCAGCCCAGAGGGAGGAGGAGCCGCCAAATCGCGATGCATTCTACCGTGAAATGCGGGCGGAGATAGAGCGGCAGAGCGCCGAATTGGCGGCTCTCACGGCCCAGGTCTGGCAAGGATTGGCGAACCAGTCGAGCTACGCTGACGTCACAACTGTGACGGACTCGCTGCTGATGGAGGTTCACGTGGCAGTTGAAACTGACCCCCTCCCGAGACACGCCCACGTGTCAGTTTCGACTGACTCTCTGCCTACTCTCGTTCACGTTGCCGTGGAAACCGACCCGCCCCCTCGCCAAGTGCACGTCGCAGTGGGAACGGACTCGCCACCTCGCCAAGTGCACGGAGCTGTGGAAACTGACCCGCCTCCTCGCCATTCCCACGTCGAGGTTTTGGCTGTTCCGAGCAGAGTTCACGCGGCATTTGGAACTGACCCGATCCCGAGACACGCCCACGTGTCAGTTTCGACTGACTCTCTGCCGACTCTCGTTCACGTTGCCCTGGAAACGGATTCACCGCCACGCCCACGTTGCTGTTTCAACAGATGCACTCCAAGCTCACATGGCAGTGGGGACCGACCCGATGCCACCTCACGTTGCTGTTCAGGAGGTGGCGACGTCTCCACAGCCGCTTCTCGTCCGTGCTCTGGAGTACCAGTGGCGACCGGCCCGCGGACGCTCCACACTCCTGCTTCGTCGGCGACCGGCCCGCGGTCACTCCCCGTTCCTGCTCTGTCGGCGACGAGCACGTCCATACGTTCCCGTCCAGGAGGTGGCGACGGTGACACTGACGTTGCCTTCTCACATTCCTGTCCAGGAGGCGGCGACGGTTCCCCAGCCGCCTCACGTTCCCGCCCAGGAGGAGGTGGAGTTGGTGATGCCGCCTCCGCCTTCTCACGTTCCTGTCCAGGAGGTGGCGACAGTTCCCCAGCCGCCTTACGTTGCTGTCCAGGAGGAGGTGGCACTGGTGCCGCCTTCTCACGTTGCTGTCCAGGAGGTGGCGATGGCGATGGTGTCGCCGCCTTCTCACGTTGCTGTCCAGGAGGTGGCGATGGTGTCCCCGCCTTCTCACGTTCCTGTCCAGGAGGAGCTGGGGAGTTCTGTGGAGCCACCCTGGAGCTGGAGAGACTTCGGGATGGCAGTCATGGCTCTGGTCCTTCTCTCCATCATCCTATTCACTCCAGATGGCTCCCAGCCGCTTCATGACCTGGCCTCGTTGGTGACCAATCCACGGCTGCCTACTGACCAAGCCTCGGTGGCGACCAATCCCTGGTCGTCTTGCAACCACGGCATGGGAGGTTCTCGTCCGGAGCAGTGGCCTGCCTCGTTCTGGTTCCTGCTTTCCCGTTTGGTTCCTCACAGAGGTCGTCCGCCCGAATCGCCCCTTGGGGACCCTGGTGCTTGGCGTCCGGGTCGTCCTCCTGACCTGTCCACCTTGTGTTTGGTGGCCTGACTGGGGTGGGGGGGGGGCTGCCCTCCTCCGGACACCCTTTCCGCCCACCCCTGCCTGTGCTAATTGTCTTTTTTCGTTTAGGCACGTCTGGGAGCCGTGCCTTTGAGGGGGGGGGGGTACTGTCATGATCCTGCCGCTCCAGCTCGAGCTGTGCGGGTGACCGCGCAGGTGCGCTGATTGGGAGGTGCACACCTGCGCCTCATGCAGCCTGATTATGCTGTGGATTTATATGACCGCGATGACAACTGGCCGGCGCCACTTCGTTGATCTTCATGTCCCGTTCCTGTGCTCCGGTATCCCTGATCGAACCTGTGTGTACCGACCTTCGCTCGTTCTCCGACCACCCTTGTAAGCCTGACTCCTTTGATACTTCTGCCTGCGTTGATTGTTCCCCTGTGTACCGACTCATGCCGGCCCGCTCTCTTCGCCCGAGGTCCCAACTACCGCTGCTGCACCGGACTGCCTGCTCGATCCCCTACCTCTGCATATAATAAACGTTTCTCCTTGAACTACCTGGCATCTTCCGAGTCCAGCATTTGGGTCCTACTCTCATTCCGATGAGACGTGACAATTTGTGTTGCCAAGCACAAAAATAATAAAATCCACTGGCTTTTGTACACGTATATGTCAAGGAATGTGACACTTTGTATTCCAGAACACAAAACAAGATAAAATTAAAAACAAAGAAAACAATAACAAACCACAAGCCAGTACACCCCCCCCCAATGATAAAGTGACAGAGGGTCGCAGTCTACTCACTCAAGCAAAATACAAAAACAAACATAAAAACTTGTTGACAACTAAAAAGCGATTATTGGACTGAACTTGGCCCAAGACAAAAGTGTATTACACTTTAACAGCTAGCCAACCACAAACTGAAGTTGGTCGACCTGAAGGTAATTTTTTTTACATGAGACGACAGGTGGGGTAAACTCTAAACAAGTCCAGGGCCAATCAAAGGGCACATTTAGTATACAGTAAATAACTATTTGCACTCACATTCACACGTATGGGGAATTTAGTCCCCAATTAATCTACCATGCATGTTTTTGGTATGTGAGAGGAAACCGGAGTACCTGGAGAAAACCCACGCAGGAATGGGGAGCACATGCAAACTCTAAATCGAGGCCAGATTTTTAGCCCGGTCCTTAGAACTGTGAGGCAGATATGCCAACCAGTCATCCATCGTGCAACCAGTTTTACACATTTTTTAATTCTTGCTCTACTTATTGCAATCCAGGAACCCTCCTCATAAATACACGTGTCACTCTGGAGAAATCTAGAGCAACATTATATGTAGGGCAAAAAAGAAAAGAACAAGTAACAGGAGCATATTTTATAGTGAACGTGGCTCACTCCTCAAGTGGAAACTGCCCCAGCTCTGTCAGGCGTGAAGGTGTCTTCCCCAAAATGCTATTGTTTCAGATCCTTTTACAAATTATGTTGAATATGATTGCTCATCAGAATAGTACAATGATCTTAGGGTTTCTCAGATATATTTACAGTAGCTGTGTGTTTTGGGTCATTACCCTGTTGGAGGACCCATAATCATCAGCTGAGACCAAACTTTCTTTGGCAAATTTCACTCCAGAATGCATTGTTTTGATTTCATGGTATCCAGGTTGAAGAGACCATATGCTCCACCATCCTCCTACATGTGTCAGAGTAAGTGACTTTTTTTTTGTTTTATGCCTTATTTATTAGTCTTTACAAGGGTGCTCATTCACTTTGGTTTTAATCCCAACAGTTGTGCACTCAAGTGTAGCAGCCCACCCATGAAATGAGGTGAATGTCCATTGTTTTAAGAGTTGAGCGAGCCATTGAGTCAAACACTTAGACACACACACACACACACACACCACACACACACACACACACACACACACACACACACACACGCGTCCGCATGCACGCACACAAACGCCTCGGAGTAGCTCTTATGTAAAGTCTTCAGTATGAGCAGTCAGCTGAGAGCTGCAGGGGCAAGTATAAGGAATCATTAGGGAATGAGGAGCACAAGACGACTGACTATTCATCAGTCACATTTCAAAAAAAAAAAATAAATAAATATATATATCCATATATTGGTTGATTCCCATTCCCACTGGGTTGCTCTAGTTAATGTTGGCCATGAATTCGCTTCACTTTTGTTCCTCATAAATTACAAATACATCAAAAGACACTTAGGAGTTGAACTTGAACTGACCTTGTTAATGTAACATGCTTGGTTTAAATGCCACATGGAAAATATTATAAACCTTTGGAGTTGGTGATGCCCTGTTGAATGCATGGTGGTTGTTGACAGTCATGCATTTATGTGAGTTATAGTTAAAAAAGATGCCCTACAATTGTTTATAGATAATTCTATACTGTTAAGTAAAATAATAAAGGGGATTTTCCTCATTTCCAAATATGAGGCTTTGTGTCTTGGGTTTGGCTTTCAAATTTCAAATAAAACACAGGGCACATACAGACAAACAACAGTGGCACTTACAATCACACGGAAGGGCAATTTAGAGTGTCCAATTAATGGATGTTTTGGGGATTGACAGGAAACCGGTGTGCCCGGAGAATACCCGCGCAGGCACGGGAAGAACATGCAAACTCCACACAGCCAGGAACAGGATTTGAACCCTGGTTCTCAGAACTCTAAGGCCAACACTCTACAGGTAGTTGCCGTGCTGTAAACAGAGCACCAATATTAGAATGGTTGCCAGCCAATCGCACTGCGCATAGAAAGGATGTGGAAAGAACATGACCTGAAAAAAATGACAAAGGTCGGGTAGAACGCTGATTTATCTGTAGAGCGTTGGCGTCACAGTTCTGAGGACGAGGGTTCAAATCCTCCCCCGACCTGTGTGGAGTTTGCATGTTCTTCCTGTCCCTGCGTGGGTTTTCTCGTGGGCACCTGGAGACCAACATACAAATGTAAATGGTGGCTCTGTTCATTTTTATTTATTTATTCTTTGTCAAAGAAAATCTCACCCAATTTTTTTGTTTCGGGTTAAACTGTTAGCCGCCTAAATACTACCCCCTGCAGGCGAAATGGAAGACAGCAATTGTTTTCTGTCATTTTATAATGTTAATAATTTATACTCTACGTGATTATCCTCTAAAATACGAATTCATATTCAATATACTTTAAAAAACCGTTCGTCAAATTATCATTAAACAAAATATATCAGGCAAAGGAGTATCCACCTGCATACGTACATTGTCCGAGACAACACATGTTTGGGCCCAACTGCTATGACGTACTATTTCAGCGACAAGCTTGCTCTGCTAGTATAGGTCAGTGTACAGGGTTTCTGTTGGATAGCTGATCATGGCCTTCAGGGCAATCCGGTTGGTTTTGCCATCGGTGGCAACCGCTTTCAAAACCGCTCAAGTTGTTCAGAAGGTACGGACACAAAATGCACGAACGCTCGTTTTTTTTTTTTTTTTGTTTCCGGTCCCACAAGGACATGCTAAATTAGCCGTCTAGCTACCTGGTCTACAAACTGTCGCTAAACAGCTTTTGCAAAAAATATAGTGAGCGTGAATTGGAGTGCCACAACAAATATTGTTAAAATTCTTATTGTTTTCTTTAACTAATTTTAGCTACAAGGCTAAAAGCCACGTTGAAGCTAGATTAGTCAATAAATAAATAAACGGCATATTTTATAGTTTACCCTCAACATCCAAATTTAATTTAGACGTTCATGGCATCTTTATTTGTATAAAGTATTCAGAATTTTTTTAAAATATACCATACAATATATATATATATATATTGCTATTAGTATGGGTGCACTGAGCAATCGGCCTTAATAGAAGTTATTGCCAAGTTTATAAAAGTGGGAAAACATTTCTTCTGCTGCTCCTACAACCCTTTCATTGATTAAATACATGAGAACAGGCCCCAAATCCATTTTTTTTCTGTTGTACAGATTGGTTAACTAATTTACATATAGTTTTGTTCAGTAACAGTTATGGTTAGGTTAACAATGAAAATGCACTAAAAAACAGAACGTTTATCGCACAATTATTTCTGTTAAACATCTGCCAGTCATGAGTGTCACTTGGAAAAACCTATGTATACTTAAATGCTACAAGCTGAAAATTCAATTTTCAGGAATCATCATCAAGTTCTATCTCTAAAGGCACACTTGACACTAGTATCTGCATTGCCTATTTTGTCATCGAAGGAATCTGTGCACATGACTGCGGTGAGGTATCTCAAGTATGGCTGGTGGGCGTATGCACTGGGTGAGAGGACCACGCCACGCTTGAAACAGTCCAGCAAGATTATTTCAGTGGACGGTAATATCGCATCAGGCAAAGGAGCACTGGCACAGAAGCTGGCTGACAAGCTTGGTAAATCGTGTGTGTGCATATGTATATATTTTTTGTGTTTATTGAACATAAACAGAAAACAAAACAATCAAAAATTGATACAAGTTTGATCAATAAAAAAAAAACCAGCAACAACAAAAATGATGTATAATATATACAGTTTGCTCACACGGAGTAGGTAGAACTAAAAAAAAATCATCAGATCCCACCCCTAAATCAGAATCAGTATGACAGAATATATTCAGTGTATTCTGTTAGAATCAGGTAAACAGAATATATTCCTCTCTTTTCCAGTTCAAACCTCCATCTTTCTGTTTCTTCATCTGCTCCCTGCTTTCACTGTACATCACAATCTCATCTGCAAACATCATGGTCCATGGGGATTCCAGTCTAACGTCATCTGTCGACTTATGCATCACCACTGCAAATAGGAAGGGGCTCAGGGCTGATTCCTGATGCAGGCCCACGTTGACCTTAAACTCATCTGTCACATCAACATCACAAATGTTGAGCTGGCCTCATACATGTCCAGTATTGTTCGAACACATTTCCTTGCTACTCCAGATCTTTACTTGGAGTACCACAGTTCCTCTCTACGTAGTCTGTTGTACATGGGCGTTCCTGAGATCTATAAAGACACAATCTAGTTGCTCCTGACATTCTTTGTAAGATCCTCAAGGCAAATAATTCATTTGTGCTACTCTTTCTAGGCATGGAAACCATACTGTTGCTTGCAAATACAATGTGCCCTTGCTCATTCGTGGTTCACCGTTCACGGCCCCACATATTCACAGATTTCCCTTGTTTTTTTCCCTTCAGAATCTGAATCTGCTTTATTGGCCAAGTGTGTAAAAACACGAGGAATTTTTCTTCAGCAGTCGTTGCTTCCCTCATACGACATTCAGAACAAAGCAAAAAGAGACATTTCTGTTTATTGGAACTTTTCATTATAAGATAATGATGATGTAAAATCTTCTTCATTTAGAACAGGTAAGAGATCAGTGTGTCAACATCACACATTGTGTAAAGCTTGTACAGTTTACCTGTTCGCGGTTCCCGTTATAGACGAGTGCAATGACAATTGTGAAAAGTGAGCAGTTTAAAGTGATGAATTGTGCGATAATCTACAAAATATATTTTATCCATCCATTTTCTTAGCCGCTTATCCTCGCAAGGATTGTGGGGAATGTTGGAGCCTATCCCAGCTGTCAATGGGCAGGAGGCGGGGTACACCATGAATTGGTTGCCAGCCAATTGCAGGGCACATAGAGACAAACAGCCGCACTCACAATCACACCGAGGGGTAATTTAGAGTGTCCAATTAATGTTGCATGTTTTTGAGATGTGGGAGGACACTGGAGTGCCTGGAGAAAACCCACGCAGGCACTGGGAGGACGTGCAAAGTCTATTCAGGCATGTCCGGGATTGAACCTGCGATCTCAGAACTGTGAGGCCAACGCTTTCCAGCTGCTCCACCGGGCCGCCCAAAATACATTACTAATACTAATACTGATTGGACCAGCAGGATGTGAGTGAGTGTCCTAACACGGCACAAGGCAGAAAAATAGTAGGTTCGTTGATCAAGAATTTAATGACTTAATTGCCAGAGGAAAAAGACTGTTCGAATCCCTGCTAATTTTGACTTTCATTGATCTGTAGCGCTTTCCCAACGGAAGGCGCTGGAAGAACTTGTGGCCAGGATCAGGAGCTGAAAGAATCCTGCCTGATCTGGACCTAGTTGGCATTGTGTACAAGTCCTCAATAGTGGATAGAGTGGACAATCCGTTTAGCGGTTTTGATTGTCCGTTTGAGACTGTAATTCCCAAGAACTTGAAGGTCTGGACGGTTGACACAAGAGAGTTGGACAGCGTCAGGGGCAACTGTGGTGAAGGATGTCTCCAGAAGTCCACAATCATCTCTACACTCTTTAGAGTGTTCAACGCCAGGTTGTGTTGACCACACCAAAGCTCCAATCTCGCCACTTCCTGTCAATAGGCAGACTCGTCGCCGCCTTTGATGAAACCAATGACCGTGGTGTCATCTGTGAACCTCAGGAGTTTGACAGTCGGTTGCCACGAAGTGCAGTCGTTCGTGTAGAGCAAGAAGAGCAGAGGGGAGAGGACAAACCTTGGGGTGACCCGGTGCTGATATTGCGTGTGGATGAGGTGGTGTCCCCCAGCCTCACCTGCCACCTTCCCATTAGGAAGTTGTAGATCCACCGGGAGATGGCAGGCGAGACGCTGAGCTGGAGAAGTTTGGAGGAGAGGAGTTCATGGATGATGGTGTTAAACGCATAGCTGAAGTCCACGAACAGGATCCTCACAGTAGGTACCCCTCGCTGTCAAGATGTTCAAGGATGAAGTGCAGACCCATGTTGACGGCATCATCCGCAGACCTGTTAGCTCGATAGACAAACTGCAGTGGATCCAGCTGGGACCTGGGACGCTCTTGAGGTGGTCCAGCACAAGGCCTTCAAAGGACTTCATGACCACAGATGTCAAGGCAACAGGCCTGTAGTCATTAAGACTTGATAGTGCTGCTTTTTTGGGGACCAGTGTAATGGTGGAACGTTTGAAGCAGGTTGGTACTTCACATAGTTGTAGAGACCTGTTGAAGATCTTTGAGAAGACTTTTAGGCAAGATAGGGACATAAGGTGTTGGCTAAGAAAAAGCAAAAGAGAGGCCGTAAATAGGAGACCACCTTGCTAGAACTCGTGTTTATGTGCTTGCATTTGACGTATGTGCCACACTTTAATCAAGCAACAAGATGAATGATAGGCTGACGTCAACGTTCCCTCTAATTTTTTACGTCTGAGCAAACACTAATCCCGGGAGCTCTCCTTTTGACCACTGTGAGCAACATCAGATGTATCCACTGTGGGCAGATCAGTGTCATCCATTGAAGTTACATGTCTTATTAAAAGATTCAGATTACAGCATTTATATTCCCATCAGAACATTTTTAAGAACAATTTATTTTGTGTTTTTGAAAACTTATCATGAAAACGTCAACAAACAAAAAAATACATTTCTAACCAAACCAAGCCAAGTATGAATGATAAATTTGAAAGGTCGCTTCCAACTTCATTACATTTTTTAAGTCCACAATGATATCCCGTCTGTTTTTCTTGGTGTAAAATACAATTATTATTTGCAGAATATTTTTAGCAATGCATTTTGAAAGCGGAATGATGGTACCAAACAATTTTAAAGTACTAATCCAGAGGAAATTTATTTTATGTCTATCATGCAAATGTAGTTAAAATGTATTATTTTTTTTTTTTTTTAAATTCTCAACACAACTGAAATGAAATAAATTAGCGCCAAAGTGCACATTTTCTTTGAAATCCGAATGGGTCCCATGTCTGTTTCAAACCGAGGCTCTGTTGAAGCTGCTTCCGTGTGACGTCACACCTAGACAACCCCAGTAAACAATTGCTTCCAACAAAGACAATCATACACGCGAGTGGGATCTCGAGAAGATAGCAGTGATGAAGAAGTTTTCATGGGATGTGTAAATGCTACTGTTTTTTTTCTGCATGCATAAGAGATCACACAGGTTTCCGAAGCAATGAGTGTTTATTGAACTCCAAGGTCATGGAACACAGTGAGCGGCTGCACATAGACTGCCGCAGGAAATAACTAGAACATAGATAAGGTACTCAACCTATAACACCTAGGAGAGGTGTATACCCCTACTCGACATCGTGACAAACAACCATTACTCTACAGAATGTTCTGTGGAAGAGATAGGAACTGAAGGGGAGGAATTTTCTTATTCTTCCCATGTTTGAAAAACATCCCATGCAGGTGTAATTCAACCGTATATATTCAAACCGGTGTGATGGTCTGAGCATCAAATGCAACACAACGACGGGATTTGGCGAGACTTGGCAAAGTTGACGTGGAATTTCACACACAAAAGACAAACTGGTAGGTGCCTCAAGAAATCTACGTACGCCTTGACGAAATAATCTAATTCATTTAGTTTAAACGTCTGATGCTGCTTGCACACAACAGCGTGTCGTTTGTTGTTGTACTAGCAACTGAGTCTGCGTAGAACAAAAATCAAAACCTTCCATATCGTTAAAGATTTAGCCCGTATTTTAAATAATGCACCTAACACTTTAGAGCACACACCGCCATAGTTGAAGTTCAGTAAGACCTCAGCGTCAACAGTACACTAATTATATACAGTGTCCAAATTTTGTCACCTCCCAAACTTCACATAGATACGGATATTGGCTGATATATATATCTGTATCGGTATAGTATTTACAGTTAAAACAAGGTAGATACTTGTCAATACTAAGCAATTGAACACGTACGTACTGACTTGCTACCGAAGCCAAGTGAACGCTGTACCGGGTTTTCAAAGCAGTCTTCCTTGAAATGCATGGAACATATTACTGTCCATTTTGATTTGTAAGTCCAATGCACCCGCTTTGGCTTCACAAACCTGGTCCATAACCTGCCTATCCATGTTTTGGCCATTCATGTAAACTGACTCCGTCAGCGTTTGACGCACCTCATTATCATTGCTAGCTTTTTCACTCTCTGGCTAAATGTTGTCGTGTCTTGACGTCACATTCCAGAGAGTACCGGAATTTGACGAATCCAAGTGACATTTTGAACAAAATCTTGAGACTGACTTTGACACTAATTTATTTTATTTCTGTTGTGTTGAAAATTTTTAAATATTTTTTCTGAAATTTTAGCTACATTTTTAATATAGACAAATAAAATCAATTTCCTCTGGATTAGTACTTTAAAGTTATGTTACCTCCTATATTTAAAATAAAAAATTACCTTTTTGTGTACTGTATTATCTGTGCTTTCATCCTGGATAAGGCTGTGCCAAGGTGGAATTTTAACATTGCTCAACATCTCATCTCGCGCCTTCCACTTTGGCTTCAGACCAGACCTTTCTCACTCGAAAAAGAGAATGTACAATTTCACCACTTTTCCCACTATTATTCATATACTCCGACATTCATGGTATCTTAAAGCAACAGCATTTCTTTTTTTTCACTTTTGCCATTATTATCGAGAGTAAACATAAGCAGCACGTCGAGCTCGTCTTTGCTCTATGTTGGCGGGACTGTGTTGCTAACTAAAGCACCTGTGGTGGGCGGCAGTAAGGATGCTGTCATTATAAATCACATTGACGGGCTGCGTAAGTACTGTAACATTTGTAATTATGAGTGTATCCGTTTAAGAGCAGCGTGAAGGTGGTGCATCGAGAAACTGTGGCCAAGCAGCAGGTTGTTGTTACAGAAACTTCTGTCTGCTGCCGAAATGTTTAAAAAAAAAAAAAAAAAAAGCTGGATTTTTCCTATTTATTTATTTATTTATTTATTTTTTCCCCTGTCACGCCGTCAGACCAAAACTGCCTCCGATCGCGATCAACACACTGAGCACCCCTAATGTAGCGTATTTTTAATGCTCACTTAGACATCTTGAATTCTCTCCAAATAGACGGGGCACCTTATGTCCACAATGAGTTCCAAAATCTGGAAATGTTGTCATGTGCCTTGTCCAATGAAGTACCCACTGGTTATGTTGTTTGTATACATGGTAACTTGTGTGCATGTATGTAAGCTATGGAAGTAAGTAAGTGCCACCAGGATTTGAATTTGAAATGCCACCAAAAACAGGATTTGAATTTGAAATGTAAAGTGATCACATTTTCAATAGTTGTAGTTCAGGGTAACTTTTCAATGTTAACAATTGAACTGGCT
The DNA here is from genome assembly GCF_019802595.1 of Syngnathoides biaculeatus. Taxonomy (NCBI): domain Eukaryota; kingdom Metazoa; phylum Chordata; class Actinopteri; order Syngnathiformes; family Syngnathidae; genus Syngnathoides; species Syngnathoides biaculeatus. The sequence continues at coordinate 5,167,911 of NC_084653.1, read as the reverse complement.
ACAACTTGCTGTGTGAAATTCAACTGGCTACAATTCGCTGTCTAAAATTCACCGTCTCTCCCACCACGTAGTCTTACTTCAGGTCAGAACCGAACATCCAGCCAATCCAGTTACGCTTTCTTTGTATGTGACATCACGTGACTAAGAAAACGTAACTGCGATTGGACACTTTAAACGCAATTTCATCCACCATGCTCCCAGTATGCTTTGTGGCACTAAGGTGGTCCTTAGTGTCCTGATCAAGTTCAATAGTGTTCAAAGTACTGTACATGTTTTGTGACAATTATTTCCTTAGTTATTGTTCATTTTATATGCTAATTATTCTATTCTGTTTGCTGTGGTGTGGTTTTAGTTTCGATGTGAAACTTAGTGTGAACAACATCTTGAGTAATGACTTGCCTACACTGACAGTATGTGGGGCAATGCAAGGTTCTTCTGCTTAAAAATGTAAAATTGCAATTGTTTCTCACTGCCTTTTGAGTGCCATCATATGGTAGCTTACCCACATCTAAAACATGTATGTTATGGAAAATGGATGGGTGACGCCACATACACACATACTTTCACCACTAACTGGTGTAAGTACACGTGTAGTGTTATCATCCACAACAGAACACATGCAAGGATCCCCTCTGAGATACATTGTTGTTTCCTTCTGTTCATTTCTGCTGTAAGGTCTCACAGTCCTGTATAACGTACAGATTAGTGCTTCTTTTTCCTCAAGAAGTTAATGTTGTTGTATTTCCTTAGGGATGCTTTACATGCCCGAACCAGACACCTTCTATTTGGACAAGATGTCGGGGGAGAAGGAGACCCTCCCGGTCGAATTCAATGGGATGTGCAGCCTAGAGAAGTTCTACAGGGACCCGAAAGCTGCCGACGGGAACAGTTACAGGTTGCAGTTGTGGATGTACACCATGCGCCTGCTGCACTACTCAGACGCCATCGAACACTTGCTCACCACAGGTAGCATGAAGACCGGTTACAAAAATGATGTCTTGTCACTCTTCTCGCACACATTGAGATCATTATTCTCTGTTGAAGGTCAAGGTGTCGTCGTGGAGCGTTCCCCCTTCAGCGACATGGTTTTCCTGGACGCCATGTTTAAACAGGGCTATATCAGGAAAGAGTGTAAGTGCGTTGTCCTTGATGATGCACTTTCAAACCTCCATATGTGCCGTCAACACTGCCTTGCCACTTGCAGGTGTGCAGCACTACAATGAGATCAAACACATCAGCATCTGCGAGTTCCTCCCTCCGCACCTCGTCATTTATATGGACGTGCCTGCTGACGAGGTCCAGAAGAAGTTAACACAAAGCGGCAAGGTAAGCGTCACTAGCTTCACTGCTCAATTTGTGCTAAATCAATGACTTTTTTTCATTTTTATTGTTTGGCTTTCAACCCAATTTAAGGCTCAGCATGTTTTTTATTTGTAGATTTAATTATCTCCAAAATGTTTTATTTCTTAAGTTTGATTTCTTATTTGTGTGTAGCACTTTGTTTTCAGCTGGAGTTGTTTTCTGAAATTCTATTTTTGCATAGTTTCCGCACTTTAAGATTACCCAAAAATGTAATTGAGACAAATATAACACAGGTGAACTTAAAATCCTGTTTTTCAATGAGGATTTCATTTATTAAGGAAAACTAAAACTATTCATAGTTACCTGGCTGTGGGAAAAAGTAATGCCCCCCTTAAACCTATTCACTGTTTAGTCCATTCTCAGCAGCAACAACTGAAATCAAGCGTTTTCTGTACAGTAACTGGTAATGAGCCTTTTACATCACTGTGGAGATATTTTGGTTGATTCTTCCTTGTGGTTTAATTCTGTAAAAATGGAGGGTCTTTGACCATGAACAACTTTTTAAGGTCATGCCACTGCATTCCAAAGAGATGCAATTCTGGACATGGACTACCACTTCAAAAGTTTATTTTTTTTTCTTTTTTTCCCCTCAAGCCATCCAAAAGTTTACTTGCTAGTATTTTGGATCATTGTTGTCCTGCAGAATCTGAGTTCGCTTCAGGTTGAGGTCACAAACTGATGGTTGAGCAATCTCTTGCAGGACTTACTGTGAAAGACCAGACTTCATGGTTCTATCAATCACAGCAAGTTGTCTAGATCTGTGTAGCAGTCTAGCAGCCCAAAACTGTTCTTTTGAAACGCAGTGCTATATCTATGCCAGATGAGACGCACACCTTCCAAAAAGCTCAACTTTCATCTCATCTGTTCACATAATACAGTATTTTCCCAAAAGACTCGGGAATCATTAAGATTTATTTATTTTTTACAAAAGTAACAAGATCTTTATTTTTTCGTCAGCAGTGTTTTTTGCCCAAAAAAAATCCCACGGGTACCATTTTTTTCCTCCCAGTCTCTTCCTACAATCACTGGCCTTAACTGGGGTGAAGGAGGCCTGGAGTTTTTGTTTTACAACTTTTTCTCCATTCCTTTGTTTCCTCCTGAATGAATTATTGCTGTTCTCTGAGAGTAGTATTTGTGGGGCAGCCACTCCTGGGAAGGTTCACTGCTGTTCCATGTTTTGTTTGAGGATAATGGTTCGTACAGACTCAAAAAGCTTTCGAAATGACTTTAGTAACCCTTTTGAGACTGATTGTCAATTACTTTATTTTTTTGACTGCTCTAGAATTTCTTTACACCATCTCATATTGTTGCAGGTTTTTGGGGTTGGTTTTTAACCAAAAATTGATATTAGCCCAAAGGAAAACAACAAGAGGTATAATTACTTTATCACACAGGGCCAGGTAACTCTGAATAGTTTCTTTTCCTTAATAAATCAACCTATTTATAAAATGAATTCAAAGGTCAGTTTGATTATATTTGTATGATCTTCACATTTGTTTGATAATCTTAAACGTTAACGTGGGGAAGCTATGAAAAATGTAAGAATCTGAGAAGCGGCTCAATACTTTTACATGGGACTGTATAATCATCAAGTGCTCTTATTCCATGCCAAACCCTTTCAGCGGAATTACCCATTCCTAATTCATTAAAACCTTTGTAACCCTTAATCCATTACTACCACCATTGTGTGCAACTGTCCAAAGTATGCCCACAACTTGGAAAAAATACTGTACATCTTCCTTCAAATGTAATATGATTTGTAAGTTGGGCTACACGGTGACTGCCGTTTAACCCTAGGCGCATTGCAAGGCAGCAGAAAACCGGATGGAATGCAGAGCCTCGTATAGCCCCTTGCCAGCTTTACACCGGTTAGAGTACCTGCCGGTGGTCCGGCACAACAGCGTTAGACCTGTCAGCCTCACAGCTGCTGGCTGTAACTCAAAGGACAAGGAGGGACAGGAATGCAGAAGAGAAATTTCATTAGTGGTACCATTGTGAGTCCTTTGCTGTGGATGGTGATGGGGCACTTTGCGGCAGGCACAGAGATGTTGTCCTGCTGAATTTCAAAAGAGGGAAAATTCTCCTGGTGGCGCGGCTTATGGTCATTATACCGGCTCAGAGGCTGCTTCACTGCTGTCCTTGAGAGGGTGTGCAATGAGGGTGTGAGAGAAGGCATATACTCAATTGACGGTTCTCGGGGCATTAAATCGATCACAACTGACCTGTTCTGTTTGTCTTAGAAGACTTTTCACTTCTCATCTGAGATTCTTCATCAGTTGCTCCGGGAAGGTAGCTCGTTGTTTGTTCGTGTTAGCCAAAATGCCGGCTCGTTGCATTGCTGGACATTGCTTGAACACTCGGGAGGATGGATTTACCCTTCATAAGTTTGCAAGAGACCTGGTTGGTCATGAAAAATGGATTGCACAGGTGCAGAGGATAAGAGCTTTGTGGGTTCCAAATGGCAGGTAGGTGTGTATACAGCTACTAAAAAAAATAATAGTTAGGGCCGGACCACGTAATCGGTCTCTCATAACGTAACAAAAGATCCACGTACGAAATGTGTCGATGTGTGCGTCGCTTCGCCAGCGAAGGCTGCGTTTCAGGCTCGTGGACGGCGGAGGCTCTGAAGAACGCAGCACCAAAGCCTCACTAAGCCGCGTGCGACAACAACGCAGTAAAGCGCCCCGGCTCGTCGGTGTTGTTCATTGCGTACTGCGGTGGCTATGAACAACCTCCCAAAGCACAATGGCTCGCCTCCATTATAAGCCACCACGGCACCGAAAATGAGCCACACCGGCTGAGGCACCGCGTTCGCCGGAAACTGCTTCGGCGAAGGCTGTGGGTCGGGGGTTGCGGACGGCGGCGGCTCTGAAGAACGCAGCCGACAATGCCTCACTCGGCCACGTGTGGCGACAACGCAGTAAAGCGCCCTGGCTCGATGGTGTTATTCATCGTGTACTGCAGCGGCTATGAACAACCGCCTAAAGCAGCATATCATCTGAATATGGCTCGAAACAATAGTGTATCTATTCTATCAACAATATCAATAACAATATCTGTTTTAGAATGTTTATAGGGATGACACTTGACCTTTAAGAGGCATACCTCATAACATGTACGGCATGAATTGATAAAGTGTGCGCTCAGGAGAGTGAGAACGCCTTTTAAGGCAAACAGTCAGTTCACTTCAGTTCAGTTCATAGGCCTGATTGACAGTTGAAATTTCCAGGGAGACATTTTAAAGTTTTCAGCATCACACCCTCAGCATCTGCAAGCTGATAAAATGTCTGTTTTTGTCCATATTGATTTTGTATACTTAACGATATTTTTTTGTATTCATTCGTTGTCTATCTTAAGACTTTCCTGTGATGTGAAATTTTCAAGATTTATTTGGTCGGCAAGTTTTACTTTAAAGTAAATCAAGTAACACAATACAAATGAACAAAACATCCATTACAATGGCAAGTAATGTGGGAAATATTTAAATGCATAGGCAGTCTGGACTAGGTGTGTCTTGAACAGAGTTTTAAGAGGTTTAATGAGTCTGCATTTTAGTGGTCAGGTCGTAGTGAGTGCCACAGTGGGCAGAGTTGCTGAAGGATCTGTCCCAGATGGTCAACAGATGGGTTGAAGGGATGGAGAAGTGGATGGAGGATGAAGATATGAGCGCAGGAAGGTCGAGTATGGTCAAAGACGCCTACAATATACAGCGATACAAGGTTATTAATGGCATTGAAGGTGCAGATCACTATTTTATTTTCTAAGCCGCTTATCCTCACAAGGGTTGCGGCAGTGCTGGAACCAACTCAGGCAGGAGGTAGAGTACACCCTGAATTGGTTGCCAGTTAATCGGATGGCACATATTCCACAAACAACCATCTATTCACACTCACATTAACACTTGTGGGTAATTTAGAGTCTTCAATTAACCCACCATGCATGTTTTTGCAATTTGGGATGAAACTGGAGTGCCCTGAGAAAGCCCACTCATTATTATCATTCATTTAGTCATTCATGTTCCATTGGATAAAAAACATGTGGTACTGGACAGGGAGCCAGTGAAAAAGTTGCATGAGTACAGGGGGGTCCTTGTGATGGTATGGAAAGTGGAGTTCTGGAGGTACTGTATTTAATGTGGTGACTTGTGGTGGAGAACAAAGAGGAGAGCGTTGGCAGAATCCAGGAGTGAAGTGACACTGTTGGGGATAAGGGATGGACAGAGGCAAGTGATCTGTAAATTAAAGTATGTATATCTGGTGATGACTGTGTGCTTGGAAGGAGAGTGTTCTTTTATAAAATCATTTTTAAGACCAAAACAGTCAAAGGAAAAAAATAAATGGAATGTTTGTTTTTTATTTAAATAGAAAGCAAAGCAAATTAATATGTATAGCGCATTTCATACACAAAGTAACTCAATGCGCGTTACATGATTTAAAAGGATTCAAATACATAACATTTGAAAAAGTATAATTAAAACTGCTTTTAGTGCAAGAAATATCACTGAAAAGTGGAAGTTCCAAAGGCATGAGAAAAAATGCGTTTTTAATCTGGATTTAAAAACACTAACACTTCGGTCTCACGTCCATTTTGTTGGCAGTTTATTCCATTCTTTTTGCAGCATAATAGCTCAATGCTGCTTCACAGTGTTTGCTTTGGACTCTGCACTCCATTATAAGTCCTCAGTCAGTCGATGTCAGAGCCCCACTGAGTTTGTATTCCGCCGCCCGTCGCACAATCTCAAAAAATGTGGTAAAGTTGAGCTGGTAAAAGAAACTGTCGAAAAACCGCACAAGGACACACAAACCTTCATCTTTTAGAAGAAAAACACTATATTGAGCAATCGATTTAACATAGGCAGGCACGTCTCCGCACAAAATGCGAAGTGATCCTCAGTGGAAATTTAACTACCGTATTTTCTCGACCATAAGTCGCATCATATTAAAAGGCGCAGTCTCAGATGTGTTCGCAATTTTAGTATTTTTACACACGTAGGGCACACCGTATTATTGGGTGCAGGCATGGTGCCGCTCACAAGACAATGAGGCACAATTGTACCTCTATTTTTGTTAGCAGAAGAACAAGCTTATACTTTTTTTTTTCCTCCCACTACAACCAGTACAAGCAAGTCACTAGTCAACATGCCATCCTCAACCACAGTGTCACACCAAACCAAAATCATTACACCACAGCAAACACCAGCAGACAACAAAACCACCAATATGATGAGCGAAGAAATAGACACAAAACATGCACTTAAAAAGCTATTCACATATATCTATAGCGCTGCAAAGCATGTAGCTATGTCGCGACACTATCTTACATGCGGTAGCATCCATGCATGCTATTTAAAAAGGCACCGGGAGCAAAACTGAGTTGACTTGTACTTTATTCATGTTTTAAATAATCTAAACAGTGAGTTCGGTTGTACTTTATTGAGGTGTTTAACATTTTATGTACTCAGGTTAAGTTTTAATTAATCCTCATCCACAAATCCATCAAAGTCCATATTTTCTGTATCCAAAGTGAACAGCGGGCCAAGTTCTTAATCAAACACGCCAGGTTCTCTCTCGTCATTGTCAGTCTTGTTGCCGTGCAGCTCCTCAAATATGATGCTGGCTTTTTGAACAACAGTGGAAGCAGACACAAATTAACCCATGCATCAACAATCCATTCACAAATTGTGGCATATCTGGCCCGGCACTGACTCCCCCGCCTCTTAATAAAGCTCTGTTCGCCATTTGTCATCCATCACTCCCAGCTTTCAAAATGGCGATGGAGCAGAACATGTTTGAAGTCTATTCCCTATCGCGTATTCCAGATAATATTGGGGTATATTTTTTGGCAAATGCATCAGACTTGTCCAAGAGAGTTGTACAGAGAGGTCTCAACTATTTCAAGCAAGGATATGTACACGGAATTGAGATTTTGGACGGATGATGATGCATTGTCATAGTTACAGCGAACCGTTGGCGATCAATGCAAAAAAGTTTCACGCCTCAGAAGCTTCATATTGAAAGCCAACAGGATAAAATAGTGGAATCGTACTGCGCATGTAAATCAGGGTAAGTACTTTTTACTTGGAAATATCACGAGTAATATCATTGTAGTCTTTATAAGTGAGTGGGTGTATTCATTGACTTGGGTAATAATCGAACCCAGTGCTCTGTCTTAAAAGTCCAATGTGATACAAATAGGCAAATAGACATTTCTGTTGCATGACATCACGCATTTAGTCACTAACCCAACTCTTTGGCACAAAACATTACACACTTCATTCAGCAGGTCAGTGATACAATAACAAAGTGAAAGTTGTTCTCCTGCAATGTATAAAGCACTGATAATAATTCAATCAAACTCAGAGAAGATACTTCTCCCTCACTTATCTTCAAACATACAGGCTTGTGTTTGTTGATATTGTCCACATTTAGTTGTACATGCGGTCTTCCACAAGCCTTAATCAATCGTAGACACGTCAACTGTGTTTTAGGCGTTGGAAAATGGATTAGCCAGGCCCCTTGTAACCTAGCAGGATATCTTTCATCAGAATTACATGTTCCCCAAGTGCATCTGAGGACCATTTTCTTCGTAACATGAACTTTTCCAAGCGCACGCTACTGACAACCAACATTGCTTGTGGGATAATGTGGTGAGAGGGGCATGTCAAGCTGGGAGCTAGACATTGCGGCTATCTGATTGGCTATTACTGTACGAGTGATTGGCAGGTCGGAAAGGTTAATAGCAAACTCTGAGTTCATTTGTTGCACTTGTTTTTTTCACAGCAGTTGTTTGATCCTTAATACATTCCTTCAGTCTCAGTTTCGTCTTCTTGACTTAGCAAAGATTGTTCAGTCACTCACATTTGAAAAATTTACGGGTGTGGTCAGTCATGAAAAACAAAACAAAACGTCAGGCTAGGGTTCACTACGCTGGATCGGTTTTCATGTGTGCTAAGACTGTGCGACAAGTTCACGATGACCCATCTTAGAGGGAACATTAACTACACAAAATAAGTGACGTTTTTCAAAATCTATGTATTACTACACGTAAAATTTTTTTTTTTTTTGTGCTCAACTGAACAGATTTGCAAGTGCGATGGCGCGCCGGCGCATATGCGCCTGTCAAATCACAGTGACTGCTTGTGTTCATGCTCCTTCAACTTTAACACCATGGATTTGTTCATCTTGAATTCTCTCGCGGCTGCTAGATGCCAATGTTTCTCCGCGTAACTGACAGCTTGTAGTTTAAACTGTGGTTCGTCAGCATGTCTCTTCATTGGTGCCATTTTTGGGCGTCCTTAGCCAAAACTATAGTTTAGCACAAAACACATACCAGCATTGTATACCTTCTGGGGTGTGTGTCTTTAGTGTCCTCTCCCACGCCCAAACTTCGCATGCTGTCCTCTCACACATCCGCTTTTTCTCTTTTCCTAGCGTCTCAGCAGGAGACCCTCCCAGTCAGTAACACATTTTGGACGTCTGTTCACATTTCAGGCGCTTCGCATTATAAAGCTCTCCATCCATTTTGGGGAAAATTCAAGACTTTAGTGCGACTTATAGTCGTGAAACTACAGTATATATTTTCACATTCTGTTCTGTCAAATCAGATTCAGTTTCAAAGTATCACTGACAGACCTCCAGGTATTTAAAGAAAAGGAAAACATTACAGATACACTGTCCTCTTCAGCCAATTGGCACCTTTGTTTTTGAACATGTAACATCGAGACAAAAGTCAGATCTCCTAATGAGCCCTTCACGGTCATGCCATCTTTCCTTAACCTTTGTGAAGTAGGATATATGAAAAAGTCCTTTTCAAACATGGGAAAGGACATTGTTTGTATTGTTACAAACATATCGCACAGGTCTCAGTAGTAAGCTTTTTTTCCACCCAACAAGGTCATAAAGAAAATCCACTCCATGCTCTAAGCATGACTGACACCTAAGTGTATAGAAACGGCACACAGCAGAAACTGATACACAGGAGTTTGATTCAGTGGATTCATCATGCCGGTAACCAACAGTATTTTCCTGTTTGAGCGGATATATTATGATGTCTTGATTGCATTCACTTGAAATGGAATGTCTTTGTTTCTTCCAAGTCGTATCTTCAGAATGTGCCATTGGCGTATCTGAAAAGCATCGAGGACAGCTACAAGAAGACTTTCCTCCCACAAATCAGGTCGGCAATGCATGTTTATATTCTATAGTTGAAAATGTAAAAAGTTGACATTTTTGGTCATTCTTAGTATCTGTTCTGACTAAGATGGTATTTTTTTTCCCTTTTTAACATTAACTTGTCAGGATTGGATGATTCAATTTTGAACAATTTTGTGTGGCTGTGTAGTACCAGCTGACTGCAAGTGTGGTCTTTTTTGGTTTAGTGAAAAGTCTGAGCTGTTGATGTATGACGCGACCCAAGTGCAAGACGTGGAGAAGGTGAGAGCCCATTACTGAAAGACCTCTGCAAACTGTCTCTGTGGTACATAAGGTTGACAGGTTTTCGCCCCATCAGGTGGTGGAGGACATTGAGTATTTGAAGTTTGAGAAAGGCCCATGGTTGGAACAGGACGACGTCACCTACCATCACATGAGAATACTGTGAGATCTATGTCATTGAAATGAAAGTACAGTGAACTGTTTCTATTCGTGGGGCTTGGGGCCAATGCAAATAGCAAACATTCACCAGTAATTGGATTATTTCAATCTGTTGCTGTGTGCTGTCATCTGATGGTAAAGGCTAGTTACTCTTCCACTATGATGGCTTTGAAAGAGCACGATGGGTGAGTTTTTGTGCAAAAAGTTAGGTTGTATGGAAATATTTGCAAGTTGGTGAGTTCTCCACAGGTGTATCTCGAATCGGCAGGGGTTCACTGTACAGAAGAAAACAGGAAGCAGTTTCCTGGTTTTAAGTACAGTATGTTTGCTGTGTTCAGTGTTGAAGACAAACAGATGGTGGCATCGTTGACCCACATACCTAGGTTTCTGCCGGAGATCACCATCGGGGCTCACGACTACGATGAAAAATACTACGCCTTTAAATCGGTATGAAGACAGTACATAGTTTCAGCTGTTGTTTGTTGAGTGTTAATTTGTGCTTTGTCTTTCTTTTTTTTTTTTTAGCTTCCTGGGAAGAAATATGCACAGGGTTATAACGCAGATGTCGGAGACAAATACATCTGGCTCAAGTGAGGAACACTTTCTGGGTCACCAGCGACCAATCATCTCGCAGTGTCAAATGTTAGCATATTTTCTCCACTTGTAGGTCCCATTATGTATTAAAATAATAAATGTTCTCGAACACATCCATGACGTGATATTGGAGTGTACTTACACACACCAGGCACTTCATTAGAAACTCCTTCACTACCTAATAAGATCCAGTATAAAAACTGTCAGCCTTTACAACGAAAGTGCTCGGTCAGTAGAAATAATGCCGCGATGGTCATTATTGTGGTTGCACGTAACTTAAGATTTTGACCCAATCGTGAAATAAATGTCATAAAAAGGTTCACGCTGCTATTTATTTTCACTGGTTATTCTGTACCCTATGTGGTGCCCAAGGTGCAAATTTATATGACACACCCCTCCATTGGAATACACTTACAAAAAAAAAATTGCATTGGTTTTACCTTTGTCTTAATGTATAAGATGATGTCACAAATGTTTTTCATATACCATTTAAAATGTAATTATTATCATTTCAAAAATCAACATTAAAGCCCTAAAAGCCAAAAGTCTACAATGCCTGGATAATATATAGTATTGTTTTTTTTTTAAACCATGCATTTAGATCCAACTTTGCTGACAAGGATGAAAAAAAATCCCTCTGTTTTGTGGTGCCACCTGGAGGTCACAGTGCCCTTAACATTTTCAAATACTTTATTGCCTGATGAGCAAACAGCTCAAAAATTGGTTTTGAATTTAAAGTAATATATTTAACCAGGATTGTGGAGCAAGTTGATCCTGCTGATTTTGTTCAAAAAGAAATTAGTCTCAATTTCTCATGGTTTTATTTTGTTACAGAGAATATCAGTAAATCATGTGTGCAAAACATGGATGATAAAAGTTGTGAAAACTGTATCTTATTGAATGAAATGCAATTTTCATCTACAATGAAAACAACTTAGTGCTTGATGGATAAAGCCTTGTTGGTAAATACAGCAATATGAGACTTCTTGGAGCTGACTGGCAGGTTTGCACACAGCTCAGGATGGCTTTTGGCCCACTCCTCTTCACAGAAACGGTCTAAATCTTTCCAAGTGTCTTGGCTGGTGCTTGGAAAATCAAAGGTTCAGCTATGTCCTTGTTTTTTTTTTTTTTTTTTTTTTTTGAGGGGGGGTGTGGTCTTTGGTATATGACCTAAATGTCCATCATTCTATCTTCATTGTTGCTGAAGACAATTATTTTCTCTATTTAAATGCATTGGATAGTTGCATAAATTTGGGGGTTATCTACATTCGTTTTTTTTAAATTCATATTAAATTAGACGACATACATGAGATTTGCTTTTATTCTGCTTAAATATTTGTTCCTATTTGAAAAGTTTGATACGGCATATTTATTTAGCGCACACAAACAAAAAGAAGACTCCCTTGAGTCCTGCCTGACAATTTTGATTAAGGAAAGGAAGGCAGCAGACATCTGAGAAGAGCAAGTTTTCCATCTTTTTATAATGGCCTTTCGGAGTTTTTTTTTTTTTCCATCATGGAACAATGAAACACACAAGTTGCCCACAGTCTGCAGGTTTGACCAGCCATTGCATCCAGTACATGAAACATAATTGAAGAACACACATCAGTGGCGGTAAATAACTCGCAAAGTGTTTTAGCCACTTACCCTAGCCGTTATTAAAAGTCTGAAAAGGCCCTTCATACAAGAGTTAACTTTTTTTTTTCTTTATTGGGGAAAAAGTCTAAAAACTAATTTAACGCTACAAATTGTTGCCCACGGTGTTTGCTCGGTGCAGAGATTAATCTGAAGGCGGATTAGCAATGGCGGCACTCACTCCCATCACTCTGAGCCACAGAGGCGACTGCCACAACCTTTTTGGGCCGGGACAAGCTAGAACTGGTGAACGCATTCGGCCTACTCCTGATGTTGCCAAAGATAACCGATGACCATGCTGGGCGTCACTTTACAGCCACTAGGTGGTAATGTTGCTCTCAGGCTCGCTTGAAGGTATCCAGAAAAGAGGGACGATCATCACATGGAATCGTCTACATCAGCCATTTCTTAAAATAAATAAACCATGCACTGACTTTAACATCCATTGTTGGCGCACCTCCTGTTCACTGTTTTTCCTAATGAAAATATGAGCACAAAAATGTTTATTTTGCATGTAGAACAGCCTCTGCAAACATTGCTTTTAGCCAGGCACATACTCTTGTTAAAACCAGCACCAAACTGACATGTAAACATGATCAAAGTGTACCCCCCCAAAAAAAAAAAAATGTTGAAAAGGTTAAAATTCACATTTGCATTATTTGTTATGTAACACTTGCAAGTAATTTATAACAAGTTATGAACTATAGTTTAGCTAAAAATGAGTCCTCCCGAACAGACCCGGCACCTCAAGGGGGGTGGTTACTCTTATCCACTGGAAGGACTACCAGAAGTGATGTTACGAGTGCCAAACAGTGCGCTACACACGAGACGCAACGGCAACATGTTGGAAAACAGTGCTGTGAAAAAGTATTTGCATTCCCCCATTTCAGGTTTTTTTTTTTTTTGGCATAGCTATCGCACACAAATTTCAAAACAAACCGATTTTTCTCACAGACAACCCAAGGAAATGCAAAATGCAGCTTTCAAATGACAACTCAATTTATTAAGGCACACACACACACACAAAAATCCAAACTTTTCTGACCCTCTGTGAAAAAGTAATCGCCAACTGAACCTAATAACGGGTTGTGCCACCGTTGGCAGCAAAGACCGAAATCAAGTGTTTGCAAAAATTGGTGATGAGGAGGAGTCTTTCACATCTCTACAGGAATTTTGTCCCACTCTTCTTTGCAGAATAGTTTCAACTCGACCACATTGGAGGGTTTTCTACCATGAACTGCTGATTTAGGTCTCACCACATCGTCTGAATTGGATTTAAATCTGGACTTTTGTAAACTACTAATTCAGTGGAAATGTATTTTATTTGTCTATCATACAAATTTAGCTAAAATTTCATTTAAAAAAATTATTATTATTTTTAACACAACAGAAACGAAATAAATTAGCGTCAACGTCACTCTCAAAATTTTGTTAAAGATGTCACTTGCCAAGTTCCGTAACTCCCCGGAATGTGATGTCACATCCAAACAAAATTTAGCCAGAGAGTGAAAAAGCTAGCAAAGATAGTGAGGAAGTGTTTTGTATATGGCTGTTCTACGTCAAACACTGATGGAGTCACCTTACATGAATGGCCGTAAGATTAACATATAGGCGGTTATGGACCAGGTTTGTGAAAACAAAGCCGGCGCATTGCACATACAAATCAAAGTGGACAGTAATATATTCCGAGCATTTCACGGAGGACTGCTTTGAAATTGGTTGAATTACACCTGCATGGGATGTTTTTCGAACATGGGAAGAATAAGAATATGCCTCCTCTTCAGTTCCCATCTCTTCCACAGAGCATTTTGTAGATTATTGGTTGTTTGTCACGATGCCGAGTCGGGGCATACCGCTCTCCTCGGTGTTATGGGTTGGGTCCCTTATCTTTGTTCTAGTTATTTAGCTGCGGCAGTCTATGTGTTCCATGTCCTCGGAGTTCTATAAACACTCATTGCTTCGGAAACCTGTGTGATCTCATATGCACGCACAACAAGCCAGTAGCATTTACACATCCCATGAAAACTTCATCACCGCTGTCTATCTTCTCTAGATTCCACATGCAAGAATGATTGTCTATGTTGGAAGCAATTGTTTACTGGGGTTGTCTAGGTGTGACGTCACACGGAAGCAGCTTCAACAGAGCCTCGGTTTGAAACAGACATGGGAGGCATTTGGATTACAAAGAAAATGTGAACTTTGGTGCAAATTTATTTCATTTCTGTTGTGTTGAGAATTTTAAAAATATTTTTAATTAAATTTTTAGCTACATTTGCAAGATAGACAAATAAAATCAATTTCCTCTGGATAAGTACTCTCATTTCCAGACCTGGGAAGGTTAGCCCCTGTTCCTAGCTTTCTCCATTTGTGAATGATGGCTCTGACAGCGGTTCGCTGGACCCCTAAGCCTTGGAAATTGTTTGTAACCTTTTCCACACAGATCTCATTTCTTGAATTTCTTTGGATGGTTCTTGAGATCTTGTAGCTTAGTCCACGTTCTCTGACAGATTCAATTTAAATGATTTCTTGATTCAACAAGTTTGGATGTGGGTTGTGAAACTGAACCCACCATTCCCAAATTTGTGGTTAGTGAGTATGTGATTTCTCAAAAGGGTACAATTACTTTGTCACAGATGCCTAGAAAGGTTTGGAATTTTTGGTGCCTTAATGAATTGAAATATATATATATATAATATATATATATATTATATATATATATATATATATATATATATATATATATATATATATATATATATATATATATATATATATATATATAGCTTACTGGCATGCGACCCTGAGAACGCCCGATCTCGTCAGATCTCGGAAGGTAAGCGGGTTTGGCCCCGGTTAGTACTTGGATGGGAGACCGCCTGGGAATACCAGGTGCTGTAAGCTTCTCTCCCCGGCTAAATGCAGAAGGGTTGCGTCAGGAAGGGCACCCGGCATAAAACTGTGCCAAATATGCGTTCATCTAAGATGACACGCTGTGGCGACCCGAACGGGACAAGCCGAAAGGAGAAGAAGAAGATATATATATATATAAGTAGAACGGAAAAAGAGGGCCCATGGCTCGATCTGACGGTATGTCAAAAGTATTTCTTTTTATACACTTGCGGGATGTCATAATGCCACCCCAGGGGTATGACTATAGATAAATATTCCTATATGTTTCAGTGGCACGGCACTAGCTTTTATATAGAATGCAGTATTTCTATATCTGTGTGCCCCTCACTTGAGTAGCGTTATAACACGCCTCACAGAAAGTCTTCTCTGTGTATCTGTTGCTGTGTCATATAAGCAAAAGCACAGATGACGGGACTGAAAAGTACTGTGTGAGTCCCTACTCCCCAGTGCATAGTAAGCATAATAGAGTTGTGGGTCTATACACTACAAGGAAATGCTCACTTTTTCTCTGCAGAGCTTCACTGCTGCATTGTGGCATCAGCGACATTGAGAGGTCTTGCTGGTGGAGAAGGTCCCGGCTGTAGGAAAAATAGTTGGTACCGCAGGTGGTTTCAGCTTTTACCTCTGCATCCAATGCTTTCTCCGAAGGCTTTCTCAAAAGATGCCGCTTCGTAGTGATCACCACAGCTTGGAATACTTGCTAGGCACTCACAGCTGACTTCGTTTCTTGCCTTGTCGAATGACTTTCCCTATCCCTTGGTCACATATTCCTTATTCACTTAGAAAGTCTCCAAAAAACTCTTGCCGCTGCATGAACCATTTCTACAACCAAATGCCACACAATAAATCAGTGTGACATCATACGACATCTGGGGATGTATTTAAGGTCACAACCAATGATTGAGAATAAAAACTAGACTGCAGACAGACCCCTTTCCCTTTCACGTGGTAAACCTCCGGTCAAGGCAAAACATTGCTTTGGGTACTATTTCACGTGAATGTTGATGTCCTGTGACATCCTTACAATTGTACCTGCCCCAAGTGGAGGAGTTCAAATATCTTGGGTTCTTGTTCATGAGTGAGGGAAAAATGGAGTGATAAATCCACAGACGGATGGGTGGAGCGTCTGTAGTGATGCGGACTTTGTATTGGTCTGTTGTGGTAAAGTGGGAACTAAATCGAAAGGCAAAGCTCTCAATTTACCAGTCGATCTCCGTTCCTACCCTCACCTATGGGCACCAGCTTTGGGTCGTGACCGAAAGAACAAGATCCCGGGTACAAGAGGCCGACACGAGTTTCCTCCGTAGGCTCTCACTTAGTGATAGGGTGAGAAGGTCGGTCATCTGGGAGGTCCTCAGTGTCGAGCCGCTGCTCCTCCGCATTGAGAGGAGCCAGATGAGGTGGCTGGGGCATCTGATTTGGATGCCTCCCGGACACCTCCCTGGTGAGGAGTCCCACCGAAAAGAGACCCCAGACTCAGGACACGCTAGAGAGACTATGTCTCTCGGCTGGCTTGGGAATGCCTCAGGAACCCTCCAGAAGAGCTGGAAGAAGTGGCTGGGGAAAGGGAAGTCTGGGGATACTTGCTGAAGCTACTTCCCCCATGACCTGACCCAAAAAAGTGGTAGAAAATGGATGGATGGATGGACTATTGTACATTGTGAAACATAATAACTTCACATTTAATTGGAATACATTAGGTTTAGCTTTTTCGTTGCGCTGTTGGCTGTTAAAACCGTGCAGGCGGTCGCAAAGAAGTAACTTTTCACCGATAAGTGTGTTTCACCTTAACCTTCATAATTATTTACTATATATTTATCACGTTGTTTTCCATAACAACATGTTTATCTTTAGCATACTTTTTGCCCTGGGACCGACAACACAAGTGTGTTGCTGACGTCACATCAAAATATGACGGCATATTGATTTTGGTAATGAAAAGGAGTGAACACAAGTGTGTTGCTGACGTCACATCAAAATATGACGGCATATCGATTTTGGGGTGTTCCCAGGGTACTTGGTTATTTATCACTTGCTCCAAAATGAAGCGATATTTTGGGAAATATATATACATATATATATATATATAAAATATTTTTTTTCTGCGTGTTAGCCAAAATGCCTGCTCGTTATATTTCTGGATTTTGCTTGAACACTCGGGAGGATGGATTCTCTCTTCACACTTTTCCAAAACACCCGGTTATTTGTGAAAAATGGATTGCACAGGTGCAAAGGATGAGAGCTTTGCGGGTTCTAAATGACAGGTAGGTGTGTATAGAGCTATTTAAAAAAGTAATGGTTGTGGGGGTGTAATTTGTCTCACAGTTTATAGCGTTATTGTTGTCCACCGGCGGCTCATCGTTGTCGCTCATCGACCGCCCGCGATAACCTCAACGCATAGGTGGATTGGGCTGGGAGGTGTTTTGGCCACGTGCAGGGAGGAGAAAGAAGAGACCCCCCCACTGGCCACCGGTGTCTGGGCACACCTGATGTACTTCACCCAGCATGGGTCCTCCTGAGTAGGCTACATAAACAAGACTTGTAAAAGAGTGAGGAAATTGAACAATTATAGGCCCGTCATTTTGAATATTTCATCAGGTTCCTTGTCCGTCTGTCGGGGAGTCTGTTGTTATTTAGGAGTGATCAGCATATCATCTAAATATGGCTCGAAACGATAGGGTAATATTGCCCCAGTCACTCAATTGTGTGATGTTGTCTTCTTCAAAAAGAGCTTCCATGTCAGAAGGGGTGTTGGAAAAATCTAAAAATTCCTCTAGTTTATCTCCCATAGCAGGAGGCACAGCATCGTATCAATGGTGACTGTCCCAGTGTGACTTCTGCAAATGATGTTGCAGGCAATATGGCCACCACTGGAATGTCGAGTGAGACTTCTGCAACTTTGCACATTAATGACTTGCTCTCCGCTCATTATTTTTCTTGTATAAACATTGTAATAATAATGATAATATATATACATATATATGTCGTTTTCATCACAATATCTATTTTAAAATGCATATATGACTGTCAGTTCTGCTTTAAATATTGCCCATATGGACACTAAGGGCCGTTTAAAACTACGTGACCCATCAACATCACAGAGAAGAAAAAATCCAGAACGAAGCACATCTGCAAACAATCTCAAAACACATTTTGAAATATCCATCCATTTTCTTAGCTGCTTATCCTCACAAAGGTCGCAGGAATGCTGGAGCCTATCCCAGCTGTCAATGGGGAGAAGGCAGGGGACACCCTGAACTGGTTGCCTCACTCACAATCAGACCTAGGGGCAATTTAGAGTGTCCAATTAATGTTGCATGTTTTTGAGACGTGGGAGGAAACCGGAGGGGCCGAAGAAAACCCACGCAGGCACGGGGAGAACATGCAAACTCCACACAGGCGGGTCCGGGATCGAACCCGGGACCTCAGAACTGTAAGACCAACGCTTTCCAGCTACTCCACCGTGCCGCCCCATGTTGAAATAATTAATTAAAAAAAGTAACAGTCATTTAAAAAAATCTCAAAACCTGAATACCCATAGACTAGAATTTATCATTTCATCATCCCCTCTACCTCTCCCTTGCTCATAGATACAAGCAGAGGAAACACCCCACGAAGTAAATGTGTAATTAAAACAGATGGCCAATTCAAAAGACATTTGGAGATTCCCTAACAGACAAAAAAAAAAATCGAGTTATTCCCGTTCTAACAGCTGTACTTTCTCTAGCATCAACATTGGAATACCTGTTATTTTTTCAAAGCCTACAGTTTTGTCCTGGATTCTTCTGTGCAAATACTTGGCAATGACAATACAAGCTTGTACATTGTACAGTGCAACACTGTACTGTACAATGTACAGTGTAGCATCAATAAAATAAAATCTAATTAAAGCCAGGGGGGAACCTATGGAGCAGATGCAAATGACATAAAAGCCTAATGAAAAAAAAAGGGTGATCAATAATCACTAGTAAGCAGCAACTAAGTAAGAAAATATGAATAACAAAATGAAACTTTTCTCCGAGGAAAACTTGTCCATCAGCCCAACGCAAGTAAAAATTTAATAAAATTTCCATTTTACTCACAAAATTATACTACAATAAAAATGGAAGAATGATGTAACTCAATTCTAACTAGGAAAAAAACCAACTGTATATAGTGGTGATTAATGCTTGATGGATATGTGGATTCAAAAGTTTAGATAAGTTTAAATAAGGTCCACCTTTAAAAGTTACAGTGCATTTTGGATTCATTCCCAAAAATAGTGAGTACTCAATCAGACATGAGGGAAAACAGTGGGTGGAATGCACAGGTATCCCGGCTGGAGCTGACTGTATGACACAATAAACTACTTGAATGCAGCAGGGCAGGAGAAGTGAATGCTGCGGTGTTTCTGACTTTCTCTTATAGGCGTTTGTCAGGTTCACCAATCAGACATTCATTAAACAGGACAAAAAAGGAAGCAAAGACACCAGTTCAAGTCTCGCGAGGAGAGAGGAGAGGAACTCTCTTGTACAATTGACCACTGAACTGATTATCCTCTCCTCAGCACCTCTATTTATTTTGTTTTAAGACGACCCTTATTTACATGGCTGTTACAAAAAGGGGATGGCAAGCAAAACAGTTGGAAACAAAGTGTACATGTTTGTTTCATGTGCGTGTGCATGTGTGGAAGATTGCTGAATACATGTGTGGTCATCATTTCTTTCACAGTTCTGATGATTAGACGTTTTTGTTCTTGCTATCTCCTGCTAGGAGGCTGCCACGTTATCGAGACCAGAGCAAAGCATTTTTTTATTGGAAGCAGATGTATGATAATTATGATCACAATTATTCCTACAATTCCCCCCTGTTTATCCTACATTTGCTACCACGTTTTCTAGAGCAGAGCAAAGCATTCTTCATTGCAGGCAGCGCAAAGCATTCTTCTCATGCTATGCGGTTCTGGAACATCATGAGTGAGGTTGCAGCTGGTTGTTCCCTTATGGCAATAAAGCCTGCTTCCGTATAATTACCCAGTTTCTGTACATTGTAATGTATGTAGTTGATTCTGTCAACATTTTTATTCGGGGTTATCCATAACAAGATGGATTCCCATCCTGCAGCAATCTCGTTAACCTACTTATACTCATCTGGTATGCCGTTGGGATGCCATTTGCATCAATGTATGTCAGATCTCCATCTTTCCAAGAGGACCTTCGCCTTCGGGAAAACCCAAGGGGAGGTCCAAAGATGGATGGGGCCACTTGTATATCCTCTGCTTTTGATGGAAACACAGTCACA
Source organism: Syngnathoides biaculeatus (assembly GCF_019802595.1). Lineage (NCBI taxonomy): Eukaryota > Metazoa > Chordata > Actinopteri > Syngnathiformes > Syngnathidae > Syngnathoides > Syngnathoides biaculeatus. Next base: position 5,147,539 of record NC_084653.1, on the reverse strand, counting down.
GATAAGAGCAGTGATACCAGTGCACACGTTCCTGCTGCATTTATCAGTGTGTCATACAACTTTTGACCAACACACCACCACAACAAATCGCAGCATGGGACCAGTGGGGCAGTTTGCACATGGATATCATGACATCATGTTTTGTTGAGACTTCCCACCTTAAAATCTGTCCCTGTAAAGCTAACACAGGAGAAATTAGCCAATGCAACATTAGTAGAAAATATCAGTTTATCATTTACTGCCTTAGTTGTTGGATAAACACTTTTCCATTTCTGACAAGTGGTGTTAGGAGTTGTTTTAGTCATTACCTCCAGGGTACATTGTGTTGGGATTTCTGTTGGAATGACACGCATTAGTGGCCTCGGGCCCATGCATGTGATGTAACTATAGTTTACCTTGTTAGCTGCATTCTACATTAATAACAACCAGTTTTGTTTCCTATTTGTAAAAAAAAGACAATCATAATAATGAAAAAATGTTCCTCAGGCTTTTTCGCTTAAAATACTCCCTCCATAGTGTACGTACTCTTGTATGGCATTCGGGTTTAAGGTAGCATTAAATTGGCAAATGGTGAGAAGAAAGTGGGGGTTTCCTTTAGCATAAGCCCATCGATGGAATCCCCAGCAATTAAACTCTGCCAAGGAATTGAAAAAGTGCTGAACTGATTCACTGGGAGGCACACATGGAGTCCTGCTCTCATGCCTCGGTGACTCCCGCATATTTGTTTACCAGTGTTATTTGAAATTAGGTTGCGCCTCTTTATCTTATGTGTGGTAGGCATAGTTGACTGTGTATAATTATTGGTTCTGTTATGTATTTTGTCAGCTTTACAGGTGTCCAAAAGTAGCATATGAACAAAAATATCATTACGGCTGTCAATGTTGCAGCCCAACATGCTATCATATTATTTAGCCATTTTGAAGTCATGTCGACCAAGTCACCCCTAAATGAGTCAAGTGTCTTTTAAATCTTCACCAGCCTTCAGGTATTTTCAGATACTATAAATCTGCACCCACCGTATGCTGGACTTTGCTCACCTTTCCCTTTGGGTGACTCAGCTGAGATGACGTTTTACAGTGTGTAAGGTGTATCCACGTGTTTCTTTCTGCTATTTTGTCCATGTCATTCAGCTCTTGCTCAGTCTATGCCAGTGTTCTGGTAAAACTCCATGTAAAGTAGATGTTAATTCATAAACAGACATAGAATGAATAGATAAATGGCAGTAATAAAGTTATTAAAGCACAGTAACTTGTTACATTTTTTTTCTGATGGTGTAGTGGAGGGATGTCAAACTGTCCTCCCAGTAATTCCTTTTTTTTTAATTTTTACTTCTATATTTCCTGTCAGAGAGGGAATTAAGCCCAGTCCTAGTTTCAGCAAGCCATCTCTTCCCAACAAATGTATGGGACAAATTAAAAAGTTGCATTTTGGGAGCATTACTTGTGATATTTTTGATGGGGAGATGGCTGCTCTCTTCCTCATCTGCGGCCACAATAATTAAATGTTTCGCATAAAGCTCCATAAATTTCTCCTTTCTCTGTCAGAAAGGTGTCAATTTTCCTTTTCTTATTTTGTAGCACTCTTTCTGCGTGTAGTGCTTGGTTAACGTATTGTTAGAGGCTGCCAGTCGGTTTGTCAACACAATGTTTTTCAATCCATTGTTTTATGGGATTATTTGAATTCACATGAAGAGCATTTTTTAATTGCCCTTGATACACACTCCCTGGATTATGATCTTCAGGAATGACACTTTTTGATTTAAAACATGCAGTCATTCCAATTCTATATTCTTCAAATGGTTCATTGTTGTTTTATTTTGCTCTTCCAATGGCAGAAAAATTTGCTATGTGATACCTTTAATGGCCGTTTTCACATCATCTTGAGTCCAGTTGTTTTTTGTTTTGGGGTTTTTTTTGTGTGTGTGTGTTTCTTTATTATTTTATCCTGCAGGTTAATTACATATGTTTTTTGTCTGTATGTTGAGCTGGCCAGCAAAGTTATATTGTGTTATCCACAAATTTAGATGTTTTATTTTAGTAGGACATTGGCTTTCTACAAATTTCTAGTCCTTACACATTATTTTTTTTCCCCCCCAGATGTTCTGTTTTAACTATTTTGCTGTTTGTTTTTCCCTGTTGGAGTCAGTGGCTAACTTCCCCCTGAACAGGGTGACAATTACGTTCTGTTTGAGGTAATTCTCAAGCTTCTTCCAGAAGTGGTGGAGAATTCTTACCTCAAACAGTTGTCACTCAATTTCCTGTTCAAATGAGGTCGCGAACCTCCACTCACACTTTTACACATGCACACGTTTCACGGGGCTCCCGTACAGGACACACCTTGCCCTTTTCTCAGTTTTATACACTAATTAGTCTACTCGATAGGGACAAGTATTCTCGAGGTTTGGTTCTGCCGGAGTCACCCAGACGCGCATTCACTCATTCCTCATGAGTGTGGGAGTTTCCTACTCACCAGAGATGCCTTTACTTCCTTCGGCTTCTCGTCAACCCTCAGCCTCCAGATGCAAAGTCGAGGCCCAGTCCCGGAAAGAATCTCAAGTGCCGTGGCCACGGTCTTTGCCTGGACGTCAACTCAGCCCCTGGAAACCTCAGGTATCTTGAGATCCGGCTCGAAGGACCAAGTAAATGTCAGGTTCACCAATCAGACATTCATTAAACAGGACAAAAAAGGAAGCAAAGACACCAGTTCAAGTCTCGCGAGGAGAGAGTAGAGGAACTGTCTCGTACAATTCACCACTGCACTCTCTGATTATCCTCTCCTCAGCACCTCTTTTTATTTAGTTTTAAGACACCTCTTATTTACATAGATGTTACAAAAAGGAGACGGCAAGCAAAACAGTTGGAAACAAAGTGTACATGTTTGTTCATGTGCGTGTGCATGTGTGGAAGATTGCTGAATACATGTGTGGTCATCATATCTTTAACAGGCAGCAGTTCTAACAGTTCTGATGATTAGACGCTTTTGTTCTTGCTCTCTCCTGCTAGGAGGCTGCCAAGTTATCTAGAGCAGAACAAAGCATTTCTTTATTGGAAGCAGATGTATGATAATTATGATCACAATTATTCCTGCAGCGTTCCTGGGGTTAAAAGGGAATTCCAGTGGTTTGCATTAACAATGAATCCAATAGGTCATGTAATATGTACTCTATCTTGACAATGTGATGTTAAATCCTCTCTCATTTAACAGTGTTTTAAGAAGATTTTTATCGACAATTCCAAATTTTTGGGGGCGCTGCCATTTTCGTGAGTCACATGACCTGTGTGGGCAGGTGTGACATGTTACGTGTCGTTCCAAACACTGAATTACGTGGGACACCATTACGCCAGCGCTGATTTCTCGGATTTATCCTCATCTGATGAAGAAATAGCAGTGTCGGTTGATCGGAAAGACGGAGGAATATTTCCATACAGATTTGAACCTGTGGCTGTAAATAATGTTGAATATTCGGATGGTTCTTTGGGCAGAATGAAGCGGAGTCTGACTACTAAGAGGCCTACGCACGGGACATAAGTGCGTAAACAAAGGCCCCCGGAGCTCCGGGCCGGCAGCCGCGGATGGTTCTTCGGACGGGAATGACCCAGAGTCTGAGGAACGAGCTCCGGCGGCGGCGGCAGTGGCCGTTTGCTGAGCTTCGGCATCCAGGGAGGCCGTTACCTGAGCTTCGGTGACTGGGGAGGCCGTTAACCGAGCTTCCGTGCTCTCCGGGGGAGCGAGCTCACGGTTCTGTCGCTCAGCGGAGCGAGCTCATCAGACTACGCATCATGCCGCCCGGAGAACCGTCCTAATATTCAACATTATTTACAGCTGAGGGGCGGAGCTCGCTCCCCGAACAAATATGGTAAAACAGCATTCAGCTATTATGCTGAAAAAAACTGGAATATGTTGCAAACAGAATTGACATCACCCCCAAGTGTGAATATTTTTTCAAGTCCAAGTCTTCTGCTTTTTTAAGCTTTTCCACTTTTCTGTGATATTTATTTCACTGAGCAACATGGATCTGAGGACTCGGGTTCGATCCCGGCCTTGCCTGTGTGGAGTTTGCATGTTCTCCCCGTGCCTGCGTGGGTTTTCTCTGGGCACTCCGGTTTCCTCCCAAAAACATGCAACATTAATTGGACACTCTAAATTGCCCCTAGGTATGATTGTGAATGCGAATGAAGCCCTATGGGGGCACACACCAGTGCAATCTGTAGGCCGGTCCCAAGACCGGATAAATGCAGAGCGTTGCGTCAGGAAGGGCATCCGGCGTAAAAACTGTGCCAAACAAATATGAGTGTTCATCTAAAGAATCCCATACCGGATCGGTCGTGCCCCTGCTAATCTGCAGGGTGTCGGTGGAAATTCAGCTACTGTGGGTCAAAGACAAAGAAGAGGAGGAAACCGGAAAAAGGAGAAAAAGAGGAATGCACAGAGCCTACAACTGAGTGTAGGGACTTTGAATGTTGGAACTATGACAGGAAAAGCTCAGGACTTGGTTGACATGATGATTAGGAGAAAGGTGGATATACTGTGCATCCAAGAGAGCAGGTGGAAAGGTAGTAAGCCTGGAAGTTTAGGAGCAGGGTTTAAATTATTCAACCACGGAGTAGATGGGAAGAGAAATTGAGTAGCGGTTATTTTAAAGGAAGAGCTGGTTAAGAATGTCTTGGAGGTGAAAAGAGTATCAGATCGAGTGATGAGACTAAAATTTGAAATTGAGGGTGTTATGTATAATGTGGTTAGCGGCTATGCCCCACAGGTAGGATGTGACCATGAGTTGTAAGAGAAATTCTGGAAGGAACTAGATGAAGTCGTTCTGAGCATCCCAGACAGCGAGAGAGTTGTGATTGGTGCAGATTGTAATGGACATATTGGTAAAGGAAACAGTGGGCAATAAAGAAGTGATGGGTAAGTAGGGCTTCCAGGAAAGGAACTTTGAAGGACAGATGGTGGTGGACTTTGCAAAAAGGATGGAGATGGCTGTAGTGAACACTTATTTCCAGAAGAGGGAGGAACATATAGTGACCTACAAGAGCGGAGGTAGAAGCACGCAGGTGGATTATATTTTGCGCAGACAATGTAATCTGAAGGAGGTTACTAACTGTAAAGTAGTGGTAGGGGAGAGTGTAGCTCGACAGCATAGGATGGTAGTGTGTAGGATGACTCTGGTGGTGGGTCGGAAGATTAAGAAGACAAAGGTAGAGCAGAGAACCATGTGGTGGAAGCTGAGAAAGGAAGAATGTTGTGTGGCCTTTCGGAAAGAGGTGAGACAGGCTCTAGATGAAAAGCAGAAGCTCCTGGAAGACTGGAGTACGACAGCCAAGGTAATCAGAGAGACAGGCAGGATAGTACTTGGTGTGTCTTCTGATAGGAAAGGGGAGAAGGAGACTTGGTGGTGGAACCCCAAAATACAGGGAGTCATACAAGGAAAGACATTCGCGAAGAAGAAGTGGGACACTGAAAGGACTGAGGAGAGGTGAAAGGAGTACATCGAGATGCGACGTAGGGCAGAGGTAGAGGTGACAAAGGCTAAACAAGAGGCATATGAAGACATGTACACCAGGTTGGACACGAAAGAAGGAGAAAAGGATCTCTACAGGTTGGCCAGACAGAGGGATAGAGATGGGAAGGATGTGCAGCAGGTAAGGGTGAAAAACGATAGAGATGGAAACATGATGTTTGCAGATGATTGATATGCAGTGAAAGCAGAGAGCATGCAGAGGAACAATTAGAAAGATGGAGACATGCACTGGAAAGGAGAGGAATGAAGATTAGCCGAAGTAAAACAGAATATATGTGCGTGCATGAGAAAAGTGGAGGGGGAAGAGTGAGGCTACAGGGAGAAGAGATAGCGAGGGTGGACGACTTCAAATATTTAGGGTCAACAATCCAGAGCAATGGTGAGTGTGGGAAGGAAGTGAAGAAACGGGTCCAAGCAGGTTGGAGCAGCCGGCGGAAGGTGTCTGGTGTGTTATGTGACAGAAGAGTCTCTACTAGGATGAAGGCCAAACTTTACAAAACAGTGGTGAGGCCGGCCATGATGTACGGATTAGAGATGGTGGCACTGAAGAAACAACAGGAAGCCGAACTGGAGGTAGCAGAAATGAAGATGTTGAGGTTCTCGCTCAGAGTGAGCAGGTTGGATAGGATTGGAAATGAGCTCATTAGAGGGACAGTCAAAGTTGGATGTTTTGCTGACAAGATTCGAGAGAGCAGACTTTGATGGTTTGGACATATTCAGATGCGAGTGAGTATATTGGTGGAAGGGTGCTGAGAATGGAGCTGCCAGGCAAAAGAGCGAGAGGAAGACGAAAGAGAAGGTTTATGGATGTGGTCAGGGAAGACATGAGAGCAGATGGGGTTAGAGAGGAAGATGCAGGAGATAGGCTAAGGTGGAAAAAGATGACACGCTGTGGCGACCCCTAACGGGACAACCCGAAAGGAAAAAGAAGTAGATGATTGTGAGTGCGACTGCTGACTGTGTCGATGTGCCCTGTGACTGGCTGGCAACCAGTTCAGGGTGTATTTCGCCTCCTGTCCATTGACAGCTGGGATAGAGCTAACCCTATCCTATCCCCTAACCCTCCTTGCAACCCTCTTGAGGATAAGTGGCAAAAGAAAATGGATGGATGGGTTTCTTTCACTGTATGCTCTTTTTATTGTACTAATTTGTTGTATTTGTTTTAAATGTTTTTTAAGATGTTTTCCCCCTTTGTTTTAAATGGTTTCCTTATGCAATGCACCTTCCGTATGAAATGACTTCTGTAAATATTTTATTTGTTTTGCTTTTGCTAAACATTTCGGACCCTGTGATATGACTATTGAATACACGTTGATCATGATGATGATGTACGAACAAAATACAGTATCCTGTGGCCCGAGTAATGTTTGCATTGTAAATAGAAAGAAGTTATCGCAATAACATAAGCATACGTACGTATTTTGTCTTGTGAGACTTGCCCCCTCCCAGTGTGCTGATCATCCACAAGAGCAAAGTAAAGGAATTGTTGGGCCTCCTTGGATTCTGTTTTTGGCTTCGGAACTTTTAATTTCCACTCCTATCCAAGAAAGAGGACCCAGAAGTATTTGGAAGAAACGTTGTTTTAAATGGTTAAAATGTTGAGAAAAAGTGCCTCAATCCAACCTTTAACCCACCTTAGCATAGGTTACTCCTGACCAGCGTTAACTAAAGGAAATTAGTTACCAATAATCATTTATATGAGCAGTATTTAAAAGGAAGCTTCTTTTCATCTCATTTTCACACAATGACGGAAAGGTTGAGGAAAGGTGGAAATTTGATTAATCAAATAGGCCCGTTCTCTTTGTTACTGTCGATTATTTCAACTATATATATGAGCATAGGTAGACACCAGACACTTCTTTGTTGCATGCCTAAATCGAGGCTAAGGAAATAGAGGCACCGTTTTCAACCCATTGTGTGTACTGCAAGAAAAACAAACAAATGATCAAGCATACTGGCAGCAACATTTATGGACCTTATTTTTCAAAATGTTATGAATTCATAGCACATGCTTTGGCTTTGACAAAAAAGTAAACCAACCATCGGTTGAGAAATGAGCAAATTACTACTTAATTTCAATGTCCATGCATTGCCTATGATGACAACGTGGCCGCTGCCAACGTGGCATTTTGGCACGTCATTTTCCTACAGAGCTATGGCGCATCTACTCTTCTTTTCATATCTGTCATTTCAACTTTATTACCCACAAGTTTTTCATGGAAATATTTACCGTTATGATTTCATTACAGGGGTGCTCAGTTTACAACGACCATGATATTAGAAGTTTCAAGTGTATAAATATTGGGCAGTTTGTGCGGCAGCTTCCAACCACCGAAGTAAAGTGATTTAATTTTATATTCATGGTCTTTATGACAACAATAACCATAACATCTGTCTTGCCTTAGCGTAGGTTATTGATAGAATTTGGGTTACATCAATGGGACTGTTGTAAACCATGAATCTCTTGTGTTCCCCTTCACTCAGGCTCTGATAATACCTCAGAAGACAGCAAATTGAAGGTCCGCCTTCGCCAAAACACCCCTCAACCCCATTCCATATGAGTACCCTTTGTATTGAACAGGTACAAGGGAAAAAACAGGCTTTAATTAACACACAGTATAATATGAAAAAAGCCGTTTGTATTCCAACCTGATCACATTTATTTGTCTTCTCAGGCTCCCTGTTGTAGAACCTAGAAGAGAAAAATGTGTTTTCATTTCTAATTTGCACAACGTTATGCTGGGAGCTGACTGGCTGATACATCAGGAGGAGACTGATGAGACCAGCAGAAACTAATGAGGCGTGATCTGAAAAACAATACAATAAAAATAAAATAAAAGGTTACGGAAAGCACAAGTCATTCTTAATGATGGAAGAAGACGATCATACTGTACATCTCTCTTGGAACACTAAAATGAGGAGTAAAGCTTCCATATTTGGACAAATGGATTGATAGACAAGCCGTTGCGTGGGTGTTGTTTGATTCACGCTCACCGTGCCGGAATCTTTTCATCAGCGCCAACATTTCCAGACAAGAGCATGAAAAGTTAAGACAAGTTATTGTAGAGCGTACAGTCTCCCGCAATCCTTCCGGCGTGTGACTTCGTTCTTATTTTGAGTTTCCACCTGCCGAGTGCAGGGCCTGTCTTGATGTCTTTCGCTATTTTAGCTCTCTCCGCTCTTGCAGGAAGTAGCTTGAAAGTGCATCCTGCATGCCACAGCTCATTAACTCAGAGGTGTCACGAGGGGAGGACTTGTATGTGTGTGTGTGTGTGTGTGTGTGTTGTCTGCGAGTTGTCTAAAAGCTAAAAACTGCGTTGCTTCTCTCAGGAGCTCTTGAGTGGGGGTGGGCCCCGAGTCAAAACAGATGGCATCAAAACCACCGAGAGGATTTTATCCACCTCATGCTTCTGTGGTTCGTTGTGTGTTTGTATAACAGCAGACGGGATACATGTGAGTGGTTTTTAACGAGTACCAGCTGCATGGTTGTTACCAGTCATGATCGTCATCCTACAGAGCTGCAGTAGACTTCCTGCCAATTTAATGGGAGACCGTTACGACGAATTAAGCATCGCATCCCTCATGACCACAGATGGAGATGGAAGTCCACATTGCGTCCCCTCTAGTGCACAGGAGCCTAGATGAAGGAATTCCAGTGAAAGGAGCACATGAAAAATGGTATTACGCCGATAACAAGACCATCTGCCATACAAGCTGACACTCCCGTTAACACAGCAGCTGCCATGACGCTTACTCGCTGAGCCTTCTGGACACAAGGGATCATCCTGTCAAGATAGCCTGAAGCTATCGTGCCAATCCCCAATTGAAGGTTGACTCCTCTTCGGGGCTCAGGCTGGTCTCCAATGGTTCCGACCTCGATGGACTAAAGTACAATGCGAGATGTTTCAAAGTCACATTTCAAAGTCAACGTTCAGGAGATGTGTTCATTATCATACTTTCTAGGCTATCCCCAATCTATGAATATCTAATAGAATATTTCTGGAAAAAACATCTGTGAATTTTTCTCACTCTGTTACTGTTCAAGGACTTGGAATTGATTAGTGGTCAATAATCCCAAACAGTTGGAGACACGGTTTTGAAAGAAATTTGGCATATCAAAGGCAGTACCCTTCAGACATTAGAATTTCACAGCCGATGGATGGTGTGACTATAATATAATGGTTGAACAGCACCAATTGGTTTCAAAACAACACAGCAGAAGTGAGTGTCAGGGATCTAAAGGCCTCTTTATACTCCCGTGCTAGTGCGGTTGTCAATGTCTGTATTGCATCACGTGACCTACGCATTGCCCTGTACAGCAACCCTGCGTAATCCCCTGTCCACGTACCACTGCCTTCTTGATTGGTTTTGCACCATATTTAAATGAATCGTCTCGGCATTTAGCTCCATTTTTTCAAGCAGGCCCCGTTCCACGGTTGCCATTGTTGTTTCTTTGTTCCTTATTATGGAAAGTAAAAACAGCTACCGGACATGACCAAAAGGTGCTGAGGAAACTCCACCCTGTGGCGTCCTAACATTACCAACCCGTAGTAACACCTGGAACTTGTAGAAAAACTGGAACAGATTTTCACAACTGTGGGCACGAGTTGCACTCAAGCATAAAGTCAAACTACACACAGTTTAGCGGCAGTGATGTCAGCGCAGTTGCCCCACCCGCGAAAATAATGAGGGCTTTAAAGTGGGACTGTCATCCCTATAAACATTCTAAAATAGATATTGTAATGAAAAATACATATAACAGTATTCACTTCAAAGTCTATACAAAAAAATAAATGTGAGCGGATCGTGCGTGAACCATGCGCAAAGTTGTACAATTGAGTGTCCCTTGACATCCAAGTGGTCAACATATTAGTCGCGTCCTCTGTCCTTGACGTCATCGTCACTTCCGGCGTTGAAAACGCGCAGTGCCTGCTACTATGGAAGCCGAACAACAGAGATATTTGGATTTTTCTGACACCCCATCTGACACCAAAGCTCTTTCGAAAAGGACAACACAACACAACTGAGTGAAGTTACCAGGGCAATATTACATTATTGTTTCGAGCACTCAGGGCAATATTACACTATTGTTTCCAGCCATATTCAGATGATATGCGATCACGGCCAAACCCCATCCCTGTCTGATCCACTTCCGCGGCAGACATGAGCCATTGCGGCTCATCGCAGCTGGCTGGTGTGGCTTATGACAGAGCCGAGCAGTGCTGCTTTATGGGGGTGCTCACAGACGCCGCAATACTACTACTGATTACGGGGTGCTTTATGCGCGCACGCGACTGAGTAACGCATTCTCGGCTGTGTTCTTCAGAGCCGCCCCCGTTGTAAAGCGCGACGTGCAGCCTTCGGAGAAGCTGTGACCGCCGAACGCGGCGCCTCAGCCGGTGTGGCTGATTTTCTGCGCCATGGTGGCATAAAGGGGGAGGTGGAGCCGAGCCATGCTGCTTTTAGGGGTATGTTCAAAGCCGCTATCGAGACGAGGCTGAGTGAGACATTGTTGACTGGGCAACGCGCACATCGACACATTTCATATGCGGATCTTTTGTTACGTTATGAGTGAGACCAATTACGTGGTCCGCCCCAAACTATTTTTTTTAATTAGCTGTATACACACCTACCTGTTATTTGGAACCCACGAAGCTTTCATCCTCTGCACCCGTGAAATCCATTTTTCACAACGAACAGGGTCTCTTTCAAACCTATGAAGGGTAATTCCATTCTCCCGAGTGTTCAACCAATGTCCAGCAATGTAATGAGCCTTTCACATAAAGCGGCAACATGGGAAAGAAGTCGACGATTCATTGCTATATGATTACATATATTATGATGTTTTGCTTCTACTTTCTAAACACGGACTCACAATTTTTACTGGCTAAGAGCCAGAGCCAGATTCTTCGTTTAATGTTAAAATCAGCGACTTGCACTCTGTGCTAAAACTTCATTCATGAGCTGAGCAGTAAGAGGGGAATAGTAAAGCGAGGAAGAGACAATATCAACCTGTCTTCTAAGAATGGAGGAGCTTGCAGGCCTAACCTGACATGAGAGGGACCTTTCGAAAGCAAGACTGCTGCTTCGGGCTTTGCACAGAGACAGTTGCAAAGTCAGCCTGGTTTCTAATTTTGGACAGAGGATGGCACTGGATCCTGGTTAAAATAAGTCAATTCAATGTACAAAGCAAAATTTTTCAGGGGCCAAATTACACCAGCATATTCTCTTTACAGTTCAATTGATAGTTTTCAAATAATCAAAATAGATTTTTCATTAGTTCGACTATGACAGGTTTTTATTTTAGAGTAGTAAAAGGAGTAGCAGTTACGTTCTGATTCAGAAGTCATTCATTACTGTCAACATTAATAACGAAACCGGATTTAGAGGGCAATTCCAAGACCTAATGCTGGTGTTTACAACGTCATGACTAACAGCTCTAACACTGGATTTGGCTCTTCAAGAAGCACTGCGTGAACCTGTTTTCCCTCTACACTTTGTTCAAACCCAATGAAGTTGAGAGATTGTGTTAATACTGTTCTGTTTGTATATTGGTCAGCAATGCACAGTCACAAACTGCAAAAAACTTGACAGTTGTGATTTTCCTCTCAATTCACTCCAGATGTTTTTTTTTTCATTGTGGTCAGGCCAGCTGGAAAGCTGAAGTCAAGGCAACCGTGACAACGATTGTTAATACTGTTTTAGCAGGACATGCCACCTATTCACGAATGTAATGAAATAGGCAACTTCAAAATAAAAGCTTCATATAGGACTACTGCACTATGCAAAGCAAAAGCAATTGATCAACAAGTACCCAGAAACACAGCCGGCTACTCTAGGCCCAAGCTCATCTAAGATGGGCTGATGCAAAGTGGAAAAGTGTTCTGTCCGTTGATTCCGTGTCTCAAATTGTTTTGGGAAATTGTGGACGTTGTGCCCTCCGGGGGGCGACATGGTGGAGCAGCTGAAGAGCGTTGGCCTCACAGTTCTGAGGACCAGGGTTCAAATCCCGGGCGCTCCTGTGTGCAGTATACATTTCTCCCTGTGCCTGGGTGGGTTTCCCCCCACATCCCCAAAACATGCATTAATTGGACACTCTAACCTGCCCCAGGTGGGATTGTGAGTGTGACCGTTGTCTGTCTCCATGTGCCCTGCGATTGGCTGGCAACCTGTCCAGGGTGTACTCTGCCTCCTGCCCGATGAAAGCTGGGATTGGCTCCAGCACTGCCACGAACCTTGTGAGGATAAGCGGCTCAGAAAATGGATGGATGTACCCACTATTGCTATTGAAATAATGCAAAGGTCCTCATTGTCAGACTAATAAAGACAATCTAATGATAAAGGTTATCGCATGGGCAGTAGCCCATTGAACAGTTTCTACTAAATTGGCACATCAGAGCCAAATAAGAAGAATCTGCACTCAACTACACGCGCACTTTGATTCATGTGGCACATAACTCTCAAATTCAGATTATTATCTGGACCACGGACTATAATTTGCACCATTCAAAGTACCATTCATCATTGAATAATACTTTGAAAATGAGTCTTGAATAGTTTCAAAGCCCATTGCAATTGTTTCTCCTTGTGAGATTGGTTGGGGGTGGCCAGAGCATAACTTTAATGCATGACTGCACGCCTACGGGGGATCCACCATTAAGAGGTTCTTGAGACTCCAGAGACACCAGCAGCTTCTAAAAACAGCTTCCTGTGTAGTACCCCCCCCTAATATCTCTTTATCAGACACCATTTTGCCATTTGTGTCAGACTCAAATCATTCACCAGGAAGATGTTTTTCTTTAATTGTCCAACATTTTCATTGTTTTCAGTGGACTATTTTGAGCTTTTAATTAGCAGAAAGACCCTTTTTCATACACAGAATGCAGGAAAATTGTTAGCTTTCTTACTAATGTGGAACTACAGTGAAGAAAATATGCATTTGAACACCCTGCTATAATGCAAGTTCTCCCACTTAGAAATCATGGAGCGGTCTGAAATTTTCATCGTAGGTGCATGTCCACTGTGAGGGAAAAATCCAGAAATCACAATGTATGATTTTTTTAACAATTTATTTGTGTGATGTTCAAATACTTATTTTCTTCACTGTACCTCCTTACATCATTTTCATTTAATCAGACACACCTGGGATATGATTTATCAAAGTTGTCCAAGATGTACTGAATATCAGCGATCTAAATAGAGAAGCAACAGCACATGTAAAAACATCCCCACATAAACAAAAACTTCAATATTTGTTTAACTTAAATCATGTGCACGATAATTTGGAACACAGTATGGAAAGACCACCTATGGAAACTGCATGGATAGCCTTCTCTATCTTGATTGTAAAATTGTTTGTTTAATCATGTTATGTCACACTTATCAGTTAAACAACCATATTTATTGGCAAAAAGCCTCCATAAAACATATTTACTGTACCTTGATATGTTTCCATGCCATCTTTTGCCTCCTGGACTTCTCGTCTCCTGCCGTAATTGCACACGCCAACTGTATATTTACCATTGAACTGACAGAGGGAACTCATTTCCTGGGTAAATAAATTTACTCTAATAAATATGCGGCATTACACACGATGAACCGTAATGATGTTGCTGCGAGTTTACTGGTAACTGAAATCAATTACCTATTTGGCATCATAGGGCAATGAATCACAGTTTCCTTGGGGGAATACTTCAGGTGACTGAGGAATCCATTTTTTAAAAGTGGATATGGTCACATTTTTTGGATCCTGCCAATGAAAAAGCCAATACCAAGCTGTTCTTCGAGATTTAAGAGACCTGATGCAAAGGGACGGTCCAAATTCTAGATGTTGCCAATTGTCTTTATTTCAGGATTTTACATCACCAATTGTACCACCTCATTTTCTACGTGGTTGTTCTTAAGGAAGGTCACAGTATCCCACTTGGCACTATGACAGGCAGACCACACGAAGGCCTGGTTGGTAGTCCACCCAGGGCACGTAGTGATGCCCCCCCCCCCCCAAAAAAAAAAAAAATCACATTCACACTGTTACTTAGTAGTAACTGAAGTCACACTGTCTGCACAAAATCAGGTGAATGAACTACTCCATTGTCAGTGACAGAACAATTGAACAATGGACTGACTGGAACACATTTTTACCATTGTGAGGTCCAATGTCATCCAATCTTTTGTTCTTATTCATTCTATCAACAGACCATGGATGAAGATAATACAGTCAACATCTTCTTGAGCCCCGTGGCCTGTCCTTCACAGTTGTCAAAGTTGCTCGATGGAGGGTGAGGCCTTGTCCGTTGTTGACGCCTGATCAGATGTGAAGGTACTTAAAATCAAATGTTTTGTGTTTCTCATAAATGTAGACTTAGTATAGGCCCTGTGGCTCAGTGGTTAGAGCACTGGTTTGGTAAACCAGGGGTTGTGGGTTTGTATCCCACTGGGGCCTCCACTCCCTAAGAAGGGTTGCATCAGGAAGGGCATCTGGTGCAAAAATTGTGCCAAACATATATGTGTGTTCATCTGAGATGACATGCTGTGGTGACCTCGAAAGGGACAAGCTGAAAGAAACTATAAATGTAGACTTAGTACATTGTTTTGGCTTAGTTGGGTTCTCTAGCTGCAGGTCTCAGTGTTGAGATTTCTTACAAAACGTCGTCAGATTTGTTCTTGTCTGGTTAAAGATTGAACTCTTTAGGGTTATGTTGAAGTTTCAAGATTAAAACCCAATTACGGCCACATCAACTGGTTTAATGAAATTACATTGAGTCCTCCGTTTACAACTGAGATCCGTTCCCACAGTAGCGACTTAACTCGGATTTTGACTTTAGTCGGATTTCAGCGTTAAAGTCAAAATTTACAATGACCGCTGGGATTGGCTTCAGCATTCTCGTGATTCTCGTGAGGATAAGGGCTCAGAAATGGATGGGTGTTGGTACTTCATATAAAAAAACTAAAAGACATTAAAGTAAAAAATATAAGATGCTTCACTTACTATTAGGGAAGAGAGGCTGGGATGGTGAAGAATGAAGTCAGGCGCGCTCAGCTACGTAACCAAGTGCAGGTAGCCGTTGGTAGCGGTAAATTCCTCCTCGGCGTTCCTTCTTTTCTGCTCTTTCAAAGTTAAGCGAATTCGCAGTGCCATTTTCCATAATGAACACGAGGCTGATATTAAGCCTACGTTGATCCCGTTGCTTCGTTTTTTTTCTTCACAAAAAAAGTTGCTTGTGATCACTGTATCGCTCATAGGGGCGAAACCCTCCACGTGTATTAAAATACGGGGTTTATCCTTATAAAATAATCGCCACGGTCATCTGACTGAAGCCCAAGTCTTTATATCCGTCATGCCCGTCAGTGTAAATCCTTTCTCCATTGTTGTTGTTTTTTTTTTAAATTATGTTAAGCTTCGATTCCACAATAAAAAAAAAAAAAACACCTCACTTGCTTCTTTATGGCCATAATGTGTAAAAAGGTGGGCGAAAAGGGGCAAATAAACTCCCAGTGTTCATACACGATGGTGCTGGGGCCATAATGGCGGACAAGACTCGGGTGTCGTAAAATCAAAACTTTTAGGTTGAGACTGTCTTAAACTGAGAAGTCCCTGTATTATCATCACAGTGAATCACGTTTCCCAGTGCCGAAACACAAACCAAAATGAACAAAACTGCAAACACATCTGGCCTGGTCCAAAAATTTGATATTTTAAAGTTATCATACAGCATTACAAAAAATGGCTCTTTTGTGCAACTGTACATTAGCTGTGGCTGTGAGAACAGAAAATAAAATGGATGGATGGATGTTTGACATAAGCCTTCAAAAATTGAGAAGCATATCTGCCCCCATGTCACGTACAAAAAAGTCAGTAGAAGTCATACTGTATCATAAAATCAACAGGAAGTGAGTGAGCATTTTTTTACATGCACAATTTTGGAGTGTTTTGGCACATTCATGGCTCTGTACCTTCTCAAGACCTGAGACATTAAAATTTAATAAAAGCTGTGCAATTGTTGAAAAATGGCTCAGAAGTCCCCCCCTAACTAATTTTTCACAAATCACCCCAAGCTTTACGATTGACCTCAATCATGAAAATAGGAAGTCATATGTAACAACCCAATGTGTTGCAAAAAAAAAAAAAGTCAATGGTAGGCCCGCCCTAAACAAGTAGGCAAGTACGTTAATAATTTTCTTTCAAATGTTGCATTATTGTCCGCGTTCATCAACGTCCTAATTTATTCTACTCTTACAGATTTTATTGCACCCAATTTCAAAGTTTGGGTTTTTCATAAAAAGAAATATGAAAAAACTTTGTATTTCTTTGAACGCTATTGTCATGGTGAGCTTAGATGTTTTGCATAAGTGTCTCGGATCATTGATAGTTGGGTATGTCATTTCAGGCGGCACTGTCAACGACTGGTTACCACATCCGCCTCACAGTTTTAGGAACCTAGGTTCAAATCCCGGTCTTGCCTGTGTGGCATTTGCATGTTCTCCCAGTGGCTGTGTGTGTTTTCACGGGGTACAGTACTTCGGTTTCCTCCCATATTCCAAAATTGAAGAATAAATTACCCATGTGTGAATGTGTGTGCGAATCGTTGTCCATATGTGCCCTGCAATTGACCAGTGACCAGTTGAGGGTAGAGCACGCTTCTTGCCTGAAGATATCCAGGATGGGCCACAACACCCCCGCGACCCTGATTAGGATAAGCGGATGGGAAGATGAACGGACCAATGAATGAATGTCATCATTCCACCTGAAGTGTTTTGATATCTGATGGGTATTCATTGGAGTCCTTGGAGGTATCGTACATTATTCCCCTGCTCTGCCCCTGTTCATCCTCTTATGCATTCATGAAAAGTTACGTTATTCCTGTACGCAAGTGTGTGTTCTTCTTACAAAACAACTTCTCCACATTTGTGTCGGTCATTTTGGGTGGCCTGCAATGTACAAATGTCATTTCCATCCCTTTTCATTGGCTCCTTAATGTCCCAGTCCCACAATGTGGCCAGACCTCTGAATGCTCACTGATGGCTGCTCACAGCTTGAGTTAGATTTTGAACCCTGTTTGGGTGTTTTAGGCTAAATTGGTTGTCAGTTGGTTAGGCATGGTCAAATGTCGAGGCCTGTTCTGATGTTTTATCCCTAATCAGATGTCAAGACCTGGTCAAATATTCAGTCATCTGTTGAGGCATGGTCTGGGGTCTTTACCAGATGTTGAAGCCACGGTTTCACCATCTGCTGCCAAGGCACCTTCTTGTCACTGGGACGACCTCTTACTCTGTCCCGACCTCACTCAAGAGACACACATCTACTAATGTGTAGAAGTCATTATTCATTTTTATTCACATACTGTATTCCTTTGATTACTCTGTTTAAATCATCTGCCACACTGTTGCCTTCCTGATAAAATGTACATCTTTTCCTTACACTGGAAAAATTAAGAATACATTAAGAGAAGAAGGAGCACAGCAATCAAAGGTAGAACACACATTCAGGAATTGGCAGCCTACAACTAAACGTACATACCCCGAAGGGAGCTAACATGAAACCCAGAAACAGTCCCAAGCATGAAGGGGTTCAGATCCGTGCACAAGGTCAACAAAAGAGCTGAGCCTCCTGGATTAATTTGTGTCCTCTGCTCGTTATAATGTCCGAACAACGAAGGTGAGCGTCAGAAAAATTCAAATGTTCCTTTTCTAAAAGGTTGGTATTTAAATGAGGCACTCATACACTTTAAGTCAGCACCAACGTTTTTCCTTCTCCGATGGTGGCCACGTGCATATTCCCCTTAGGACTTCCCATGGAAATGTAGGACTATCTGACACGTCAGAAAGCTTATAATGCGCTTTTTTTTCACCAGCGCTGTCCCCTCAGGGCGAACATTCATCTTCTGCTGTGTACAAGAGAGGAACTGCAATCACAGTTCCACCTACATCAAATACAGACACCGCTGCCGCATGCTGAAACACGTTGGTGGTTTTCGTTCCAGTTTGAGCTTTTAATCTTTTTTTTTTTTTTCCAATCCAGGGATGTCTCTCAGAGACTTCCGAGGCGGGCGTTCAATTGTTATTTATGAAGGATGCTCCAGTACAACAGACTTGGGTGCTCAGATGTAGTATTCCTTCATGTTCTCCCGCACCGAGCCATGGGGGCGTGTCTCAGTCCTGTAGTCCATGTACACGGCGGTGGCGCCCTCCCGCTTGACGACGTCGTCACGCCGGGCCTGCCGTCGCTGATAGAGGAGGCGCGTCGTGGCGGCTAGAGCGCACACGCCAATGAAGGCTGCTGCTGTGACCACTCCTAAGAAACAGGGGGGGGGGGGGCATCCATTAGAAAAAAAAAGATCATTAAATCAACATTTGCGAAGCATCTTTTGTTAACACGCTCATAAATAAAGACTTGCGTGAAATGACTGCAAATGCTCCCGTGGAAAGTCATTTAGGATGGCACGCTGTTAGGCTGCACAAAAGGCCAGGATGTGAGGGGGTAAATGGTGCCAGCAGCGGGGGAGAAGGCGATGTTACGGGAGAGTGAGCAAATGTTTCCAAGGCTGACGATGAAAATTATTTGGAGCTGAATGGATTGTTATTGATTATTGCTTCGTTCGAGAGGTCGTCACGAATCAACTCTCTTCACACAATGTGCATACGTACGACTTTGTGATGTATGTATTGCTATTTTTACCGCCACAGTTTTTTTTTTGTTCAAGCTACTCATGTGAGACTTTCAGGTTACAATAAAAAAATGCGGCACTACATTGGGTAATACACTGATATCAGCTGATACAAGAACTCTATTGAGGTTGCAGTTTGTAATGGCTGCTTCAGATTGTTGTGTACAAATGAACACAATATCTATTCTCTGGCTTCTATGCTGACAATTCCTCTGCATCTTGCACCCCTTTTTGGAACAATTTTAGTTGTGTAAATGCAAATATAATAAAAAAAATTCAAACCTGGTGATTGTGTCTGATTTTGTTATTTCCATCTTCAGCTCTTTTAATATGTCATGTACTCTTTACATGTTTTGGTTTGCTTGTGGAAACTTTTGGCCAATGGGAGGTTTGTGTAATGTTTTTAGTTTCTAACTCTGAAATACAAGGACACTATCCATACTCTGAAATGACTGCAACTTTCCAAAAAGCCAGCATTTTAATGTCAGAGTCTGAGGAGTTTTTATTACTGTACAAACATTGTGACAAATACTGAACCACTTCCCAAATCAGTCTTGTGGTACGGCATCATTTCCGGCCCCTCCCCTAAATGAATCATAGCTCGATACACACTTGGCCGAAGAGCTCACTCAAAACTCATTAATTACTCGACACACGCTCCCAAGCCTTGGCATGTCTTGGAACATCATGATCAACTGTAAATTGTGGAAAAAATGGCTGGGTTGATTTTCTGTAACATAGCTATTTGTGTAAAATTGCACTTCATTTCTGTGCCAAAATACTTTCGGTTAGGGTAGAAGGGTGCAGTGATGTACTATAGCATCTAGCATTAATTGTCCCTTCCCCTTTGTATAAGAACTCGCGCTGCCCAGTAGTTGGGAGACCGGCATGAGTCCTTTGTTCCCCACTATGTAATTAAAACCATTACAGTGTACAGTTATCTAGCTAGCTATGCATGTACTGTACTTTGTAAATGACTGAATGATGAGTGCTACTGTTAATATATATTAACTCACAGCTTTGAGGACCTGGGTTCAAATCCCGGCCCCACCTGTGTGTAATTTGGATCTACTCCCCATGCCTATGTGAGTTTGCTCCGGGCACTCCCACATCCCAAAAATGTATTGGATTTATTGAAGACTATAAATTGCTCATAGGTGTGATTGTGAACTGTTTGTCTCTATGTGCCCTGCAATTGGCTGGCAACCAGTTCAGGGTGTACCCCCCTCCTGCCCGTAGATAGCAGGGAAAGGCTCCAAACACTCCTGCAACCCTTCTGAGGATAATCGGCTCACATAATGGATGAATGGATGGATGTGATTATTTATTTATTGGAAGCCAGTTGGTAACCAAGGCATTAAGAGAACGGTTAGAAACACATAACACGTACTGGACTGAAATCCTCTTGCAGCATGTGCAAAGTTCCCCTGCTTAAAAAAGCACATGTTCAGGCCCCCTTTAAGTTTGCCAGTGAGCATCTAAATGATACAAAGGACAACAAAGCAAGGACTGGCTCAAAAATGAAGCACTTTATGCAAAAGCTGTCTCACCCCTGAGCTTGCCAAAAAGGGTTTTTCCAGAAGTGCACTGTTATCTTTTGCGTGGAGATCAAACACTTTGTTTTCACTCAATAAAACAAAAACATTTTAAAAGTTTTATCTTGTACATGTTAAGTGTTTTTGATTGATATTCTGTCTATTACATAGCACAACTAAAAGTCAAGTTTCTTTCGGCTTGTCCCGTTAGGGGTTGCCACAGTGAAACATCTCAGTCAGATGAACGCTCATATTTGTTTGGCACAGTTTTTACACCAGATGCCCTTCCTGACGCAACCCCTCTTGCGGAGTAGAGGGCCCAGTGAGATACGAACTTATGACCCCCAGTTAACCAAACCAATGCTCTAACCACTGAGCTATGGGGCTTCAGCTTACATAGCACAACTAAAACTTCAATAATCTTAAATGCCTTTCTAAGTCCACTGGATGAATAAAATACAGTAAATCAAAAAGTCACAATGTTGGAGGCATGAGGTAGCGATGAGAATACGATGAAACTTTGTGTTCTACTGCATGTTAAAAACACTGTCAATTATTGAGCATTCTGAACACTGTGGGACGTCTATTTATTTAGTGGCGTAAAAATCCATATTTGTGCTATCGAAGACTCATTTATGAATGGATTCTCTTCAATTTCCCTCCACCCGTAAACGTGCGATTTCTCTGATGACATTTGCAGCGACACAAACAAAAAGATAATGTTGTGTTGTTGTATGTGGTTAAGTACTTTCAATCTAACAGCAAAATGTTGAAAACAATAATAAACACAATAATCTAAACATTTTAAATATATACAGGCGCACCAGTTTAGGAACAGTTTTGTTTACAATCTAAATTTTAGAAGTATTCTCTTGGTTTACTGTGGCACGGTGGTGCAGCTGTAAAACATTTGGCTAACACTTATGAGTACCAGGGTTCAAATCCCCACATAATATGTTTGTTTTGTTTTTGTAATTTTATCTTTTTTTTGTTGTCTCTGTTTTAATTTTGGCAATATTTTCAAGTACAGTACCGGGAGTTCTCGGTTTAAGACGGTCTCGACCTAAGATGTTTCAACTTTACGTCGACTGTCTTGTCTGCCATTATGGCCCCAGCACCAGTGTTTCTGCTGAGCTCCTGCATATGGCTTTACTGTATTTGTACGCCGTGAGTTTATTTGCCCTTTTCGCCTACCTTTATACACATTATGGCCCAAAAGAAGAAGCCTGGGTTTTTCTTTAAATGTGGAATTGAAGCTTAACATCATTAAAAAAAACAAAACAGAGAAAGGATTAACACCGACGGACATGACGGACATAAAGACTTGTGCTTCTGTCGGATGACCATGGCAATTATTATTAAAGCCCAAGTGTCATCCCTATAAACGTTCTAAAATAGATATTGTAATTGTAATCACTTCAATGTCCATACGAAAAAATAAATGTGAGCGTAGAGCGCGTCATCCATGTGCAAAGTTGCAGAAAGCGTCTTTCTACGACATCCAAGTGGTCAACATATTGGCTGCATCCTCTCACCCAGACATTCGCCAATGAAAATACGCGGTGCACACTACTATGGGAGACAAACACACCCCTTCTGACACGGAAGCTCTTTTCGAAAAGGAGACCACCACACAAAGGAGTGAAGTGACCAGGGCAGTATTACACTATTGTATCGAGCCATATTCAGATGATATGCAATCACGGTCAAACCGCATCCCTGTCCGATCACGCAGCTGAGTGACGCATTCTCGGCTGGGTTCTTCAAAGCCGCCCCGTCTGCAAAGCCCGACGAATAGCCTTCGCAGAAGCTGTGAGCGCCGAACGCGGCGCCTCAGCCGGTGTGGCTGATTTTTGGCGCTGTGGTGGCATATAATGGAGCCAAGCCGTGCTGCTTTTAGAGGGTTGTTCACAGCCACCGCAGTACGCGATGAACACTATCGAGCCGGGGCGCATTACTGCACGCACGAGGCTGAGTGAGACATTGTTGGCTGGGTTCTTCAGATTCGCTGCCATCCGCGCAGCAGCCCGACACCATCCGACGCGTACATCGACATATTTCATACGGGGATCTTTTGTTACGTTATGAGAGACCGATTACGTGGTCCGCCCCAAACTATTATTTTTTTTTTTAGTAGCTGAATACACACCTACCTGTTATTTGGAACCCACGAAGCTCTCGTCCTCTGCACCCGTGCAATCCATTTTTCACAACGAACAGGGTCTCTTTCAAACCTATGAAGGGTAATTCCATTCTCCCGAGTGTTCAAGCAATGTCCAGTAATGGAATGAGCCGGCATTTTGGCTAACGCGAAGGAACAATGAGCTACCTTCCCAGAGGTAAACTAATGGAAAAAAACTAGTCCACTAGGGGATGCCGCTGTACTTTACGTCACTTCCTGCTTCTTCTCTAAAACAAATCCCTGAGAGGATTTTCATGGCGGGAGTTACAAAAAGCTGTAGACGTCAAAATAATGTTTCGTGGTGAAAAAACCCATGGGACCATATTGGCTGTGGGTTTTTCATTAATAATATACCAAAAATCATCCATTTCATGACAGGCCCACTTTAAATACCCTAATTTTGTTTATTTTAAAATTTGCTTTTTCACAATGTTATCAAGTCTCTGATACCTTCACCAAGGCTGGCGAATAACTGGGATACTTTTATGTATGGACTGATCAGGAGAAGTTGTAGAGTGGCATAATGACAATAAATGGCACTGATTCATTTATTCATTCATTCACTGAGATTGAATCCAGTGGCCGCGAGCTGCTGTTAGCAGTGAGCTACTTTATAGAAACATAAAATAACTATGAAATCTCTGGCGACGAGTGCATTAGAACACGCGAGAGGAAGACATTTTTCGGTCCTCTTCCTCCTTTTCCATTTTTGTGTTATATCTCTGGACTTCAGCTGTATTAGTCACCGCCGATCGAAGTGCGTAGGGAGATTAAAAAAGTCGCAGCAGCTGGCAGGGAGAAAGTCCACATCCACATTGTGACAGGTGCTAAAGCGGCAGTGGGGTTACGACGCTCAAAGTTATAATCAAGTGAATAAAAGTGCTCGCAAACCACATCGCTGGGTCACTTGCAAGTTAACAGACACACAGGTTAAAAGGAATGAAATAAAGATCAACAAAAGCAACAAAAAGAGACCAGTTAGGATAAGAGGAGTGCTGGGTCGTGACCAGCTAAAAAGCTGCTGGCAGGTACCGCCTCCTCAAAAAGACCAAGATGTTGGTTTACTGCAATATTTATTGTTTTCGTTTACACATATTTTATTGTAAGACCATTTTATGCTACCAAAATGTAAAATAATATTTATAGATCTTTTTACAGCATCGCTAAAGGTGCCTTGGACTTTGTGTGCAATAAAAATGCAGTTATTCTCAAGCAGCACTCACAAATGTATGCTAATTACATATTGTACCGTTTCTTAACACATTCATGGGGTTTTAATTTCATTTTGGTCAGTGGTTCATAACATTTGATACCAAGTACCGTCCATGAAAAATACTTAACTCTCCAAGTGCCACCATTACGAGAAAAAAAAAATACAGACGTCAAAATGTCCACAGTGGTGACTAAAAACTTAGCAGGGGGTTGCATTCATTTAAGCTGTTTTTAATATTGTAAACCACTGCAACATGCATACACAGTGTGAACATAAACACTATTATTGAATATGGAAAAATAAACGACTGTATACGTAAAGGAGTCATTGAAAGATGTACTGTGTCATGTACTGCCCCCCGCAGCATGCTTGTGCTTGCTTCCCCCCTCCCCTGTCAATCAGCCATCACCACTACGACTGCATTTAAGCCTGCTGGTTACTCAGGTTCGATGCCAAAGTATTGCAGATCCTTACAGTGGTACCAAGGCCACATTTCTAGTAAGTCTTGCAACTTCTCATTCCGCTGGTAACCCTTTTGTCTTTTTGCTCTTAATTCTACGCTACGTTCCAGACACAAAGCTGATCACCTGATTCTGGCCGCCCGCTGACGCATCCAGGATGAGCTCTATTACCTTTACTTCAATAAATTGTGCATCATTTCCCACCAGTCTCCTCCTGCTCTTGGGTCCTGCTCTCCTACACGACACATTGCACTCAAAGGTTACATTAAAATTGTACTGCAATAGATATTTGAAAACAGTTACAAAATATATATTCTAATACATTTAACGCAAGTTAAATACAACTATATTTAATAATAGTAATTATAACACATGTGATTGCCTGGCAACCAGTTCAAGCTGTACTCTGCCTCCTGCTCGATGATAGCTGGAATAGGCTCCAGCACTCCTGTGACCTTTGTGAGGATAAGCAGCTCAGAAAATGGGTGGATGGAAATTATAATGCATTTGACTTACATAGTGCTTTTCAAGGAACTCAAAGATGCTTTGCATGCGTTATTCATTCCCTCCAGTCACAAATGAGTGGTGGTAAACTACTTGTTGCCAAAACAGCCCTGAGGCAGGCGTCGGGAAGCATGGCTGCCATTCTGTGCCTATGGCCCCTCCGACCACTACCAAACATCAAATCACCTTCATTCATTGGCAAAATGGATTAAATGTCTTGCCTTATGTCACAACGAAGACATGAGCTCAACCAATGATATGAACAGGCAAACCTTCAGTTGCGGGGTGTACACTTACCATGGTTGCGCTTTATTTTACAAATGTACTCTTCTAGATAAAAAAAAGAAGAAGCTTGAACTATTATAACATAATAAACATTTAATTCAGCGATTCCTTAATGGACTACTAGAGCAAGGCCACATTGTATAACTTGTGGCTCTTGTATCAAACGTTGAGAACCACTGATCTAGGTGGATGCAATTATTTCAGAAATTGAAGGGAAATTTTACATATATACTATAGTATATCCTTGTCACTAATTTATTCAACTACTTTTTTTAAATTTTCATCAACAATCATCTTAAGGTTTTATGAACAAAAGCTACACTAAAACTAAAACTCAACTCAGTGTTGTATCTGAAGGAGTTCAATAAACTTAAAACTAAAACTCAACTCAGTGTTGTATCTGAAAGAGTTCAATAAACTTAAAGGTCATGAACTACTTCATATTTTGGTTGAACGTAAACTGAATTTAGTTTATTTCTGCCCGATTAGGATTACAGAGACTGTTTGTTCTGGCGTCTGTGAAGAGTTGTCATTTCATATATTCTTATTTTGTTTATAGTCAGAGCTGCAAGGAATGCAAATGTTCACTTTCATTTATCTTGAACTGTGCTGCGTATTTTTATTTTTTTGTAAATGTGGGAAACAGCCCCAATTTTGTTTTAGTTCTTTATTTTTGAAAAATACCATTAAGGCAACATGTTTTTAATCATGTGAGAGATTGTAGGGTGAAAGATAGAAGCAGAATGTGTCCCAAGAATGGGGAAATGAAATGCTAGTATTTTGAAAGTAATATCCCATCACCAATTAAAAAAAAAAAAAAAAAAAACATTCATTTTTGGAACTGTGAACTTGGTTCAAAATGTTTAATGATTAGCCATGAACTGAACTAGTTCATTTTTACAACTGAACTTTGAAGTAGTTTCCCAACACTTTGTCAATACAATTTAACATTTTAGTCAAAAGATGAAAACAAAATCCAGATTTTTGTCAAAATTATTATTGCAGTGAAGTAATAAATGCATCAAGTCTTGCATGTATCAATTTTAATACTCATCATTGTATGGTAAGTAGAGACCTCCATATTAACATATATTTAATAAAAAAAATGTTTTGAGTGAAAACATAAAACATACCTGCTATGATAGCCACATCATTCTGTGTATCACGGCTATGCTTCTTCTTTCCATTATTTGTCGTCACAGTTTGATCTGGAAAAAAAACAAAAACATTTCCTGAATGGAGACTTATGATTGTTGTAAAATGTGGCAATGTGATATTTGTATGTTTTATTGCGACCAGGGGGTGCGATCTAAGTACGCCGAGGCTCATTTTTGCTGCAATTGCATCTCACCCAGGTGTAAACACAGTCCCATGTTCATAAATCAACATGACATGAATGAAATTAGCCTCCTCCTGCTAGCTGATGCTAGAAGCTGACTCTCCGTGCAGCTGCTTGAACACAAGAGTGGATTTTAACACTGCCTAGCTCCTGAGTGTTATTTCCAACGTGTATTTATCACCCTTAGCGGGAGCCTCATTGAATGCACTGGTGTGTACAGTCATTGCAACAACACTAATAGTCTTTACTTGAATATGATTACAGAAGCATCAATTAAAAAAAATACACTTCAATGACTCTTGTATCAAGTTCCTAAAAAAATGAAAAGGAATTGGTGTTCCACAACTTTAAGGTTAAAAAACATTTCATTTAATTTTCTTATTTTACCGCAACGACAATTCTGAAAATAAAGCAAAATATGAAAATAGTGCGGCGGCACGGTGGATCAGCTGGAAAGCCTTGGCCTCACAGTTCTGAGGTCGCGGGTTCAACCCCGGACCTGCCTGTGTGGAGTTTGCATGTTCTCTGGGCACTCCGGTTTCCTCCCACATTCCAAAAACATGCAACATTAATTGGACACTCTGAATTGCTCCTAGGTGTGATTGTGAGTGCAGCTGTTTGCCTATATGTGCCCTGTGATTGGCTGGCAACCAGTTCAGGGTGTACCTCCTTCCCATTGACAGCTGGGATAGTAGGCTCCAGCACTACCCGCAACCCTCCTGAGGATAAGCGGTGAAGAAAATGGATGGATGGATGAAAATAGTGCACATTTTATGCCGCAACACCTTTATTGGAGTTTTTGACCTTCCTCAGTGATTTCATCATATTTTAATTGAAATTCTATTGAGGATCAAAGTCGATCAGTCGAATAGAGTTGAATTTTTATAAGAGTGTGAAGAGAAAAAATGACAAAGCGCTAGCTGTAAACAAAACTAACATATCTACAACAAAGAAACCTGAAACATGGATGTTGCATGAGACTGTCGTGCAACACCCTGTGAAGGAAGAACAGGACAAGATGGGACAGGACAAGGACAGGAGAAGAAGCATGCAAGACAACAATTGTGAACCTGACTATACAACTGGACTGACGAAGTGAATTATAGAAGTCTATAGAACAAGAATATAAGTGGGATACATGAGCTCTTCATGTATACATGAGTTGTTAGTTCCAATAAGTGAGTACCACTGTAGTCCCACACCCAGAGAAACAATACCTGGGCTGTGTGCCTATGGACACACACAAGTGAATTCACACCATGGTGCGTGCAAAACGAGTGACAGAAATGTCCTATAATTGATGTGTCGGCAACGCAGAGGCGAAGGACCTCACCCTATAAATCAAGGATGGAACTGGGACCAGGGGTCCACCCGAGAGCAAACCTGTGGACAGGACACGTCCCATACTAAGGGACCTAGGATGGTCTGTCAGCCCCTCAGAGCCACCTTGACAACTGGCCGCAAGGACCCAATGCTATCGCCCCAGCTACCCCCCCAACATTACGGCCCCAGACATCCAGGGGGAGCAACCACGGGCCATGAAAGGGGAGCTCCCACACCAAGCAGCCATCCTGGCCTCAGGAGCACTGCCATGTAGGCAAGTCTCCCCACTGTTACTATGGTCAGGTCCTTGACTGGCAGTCATTGTCCCTACCCTGTGAATCAGGACCCCTCCCCGAATGGTGGTGCATTTAAATTCTGGAGTGCCGGTGAGCTGAGTGGGGAAGGCAAGGCTGCCAGGCACTGCTGCCTAATAGCCAACCTCCCCCCAACCCACATACATACCCATAACCCACCGCCCCCCAGAGATGGGTGT
Source organism: Syngnathoides biaculeatus (assembly GCF_019802595.1). Lineage (NCBI taxonomy): Eukaryota > Metazoa > Chordata > Actinopteri > Syngnathiformes > Syngnathidae > Syngnathoides > Syngnathoides biaculeatus. The sequence goes on along the minus strand of NC_084653.1, from coordinate 5,119,022 downwards.
ATGTGGTGCATTAAAAGGGAAATGGGATGTATGTGTGTAGTACATTTAAAATTTAGGGGGGCAGGCAGAGCAGAAACCAGGAACCTTTTGACATGGATATGTGCACAGACTCTAACCCTATGTGCGAAAAAGCATGTAGAGTGGATAGCGTGAGTGTGTGCTAATTGAGTGATTAAGAGGTACGCCTCCTGCAGGTCAGGCCCATCAAGCCGGACAACCACTGACGAAGAGGCCCGCCATTTCCAGACCCGCAACACCATCCCCAGGATCCTGATTAGTCTCCCAGTTCCTGCCGTTGAAAAGAATGCTGCCACATCATTGTTCACGATAGAGAAGGAGCAAATTTGGAATTAATGGCATTGACTTAAATCTTTGCCTCCTCAAACCAAAGATTCTATCTCATGCTCTTTAACAAACTATGTGAGCTGACATGTACCTTTCTTTCTTTGATTTCATACTTGTTTGGTTTGTCAATAGTGGGACGTTTTATAGAGACAGGTGTATTTTTGTATATCTTGTCCGATCACCTGAATTTCGATTTTAATGAAACTGTCGAAAGATCCCAAGGATGATCAGCAGAAACAGGATGCACATCAGGTCAATTTTGAACTTCAAGGCAAAGGCTATGAATACTCAAAGTTGTGTATGTGATTTGTCTTTTTCATGTTAGGCATCCATCCATCCATTTTCTAAGCCGCTTATCCTTACGAGGGTTGTGGGAATGCTGGAACCAATCCCAGCTGTCATCGGACAGGAGGCAGCCAATTGCAGGGTACATGGAGACAAACAACACCCACCCTCACAATCACACCAAGGGGCAATATAGAGTCTCCAATTAATGCATGTTTTTTAGAAGGTGGGAGGAAACTGGAGTGCCCGGAGAAAACCCACGCAGGCACAGGGAGAAGATGCAAACTCCACACAGTTGACCCGGGATTTGAACCCCGATCTTCAGAACTGTGAGGTCAACACTCTACAGTTGTTCCACCGTGAGGCCCATGTTATGCATTTGCAAAAAAAGAAAAAAAATGTATACTGTCACTATGGGTAAAAGCAATATTGAATTCATTTTCAAACAAACTGTGAAATGAAAGCATGTTTGCCTGTGTTGAGATATAAAGTAGAGTAGAAACACCAAATTTCAACCTGTCTGCTTACCTTGCAACGATCTTGATGAAGAGTCTGCCAGCACACCACAATTCGACTGGACCAACGGGCCGTGCACAGTGACCAATGAGCTTCCGGGATTGGTCAGCGCAGCCTTCAACAGTGCCACGTCATTGAACTGCACCAATGAGAGGCATCCCACAAAACCCTTTGAAGCTGCCTCGATTACTTCCTTGTGGAATGCATCCAACCCTGTGAACATGCAGATTTTTATACAATTGCTTGGACCTGGTTGTGGATTTTGTTAGGCACCTTGAACAATATGGAGGACTTACTGATGACTTTGCCCAGTGTCAAAGTTCTGATCAAGACGAGTTCGCTGTCAAACGATAGCGTGTATTTTGTGTGGATGTCCTGGTCCACCTGTTTGAAGAGGAAATAAAAACTATTGTATCACAATGAAACCCATGTGTGAATGCGGCAATGATGCAAAAGATTTTAAAATAATTGAGTACAATATTGCTCACAGCATATTATAGCTATCATATTGCTATTTACCGTGGTGGCTACTGACATTTGAGCAATCTGAGTGGATGCTCATTGTTTTGATATCAATGCTTATCTGTCAATGAGCTCACGTTTTTAGACCCCAAAACATCCCAAGAGACACACTAGCTCACCTGACCCAGAAAAAGCTGCACATTATTTTGTCCTTCAATTTACATTGGAACCCATTGAGCACTGGCTCTGTTATTAAATGCTAGAAACAGGAGCGGGACTATAAAAGAGAAAATGTTTTGATTTTGGTGCGTGTGCTTGTTTTTCTGCTAGCTAATGGATGATAATGAAGCATTGCATGCTTTGAAGCAAGGCGCAATGAACCTAATGATTGCAATTTAGTAAACCGTCAAAATGTATTCCCTTGGTCAACTGACTGAAATTTTCTAAATTGAGAGTCATCTATGAAAAGTATTGATTGAAAAGTATTAGCTCTACTGACCCAACTGCATCTTGCACATTTGTTAAAAACTGATGGAAGGACTAAATTAAGACATTTGATTGCTCATCTAAGTATCGGGCCCGGCTTAGGGATGAAAAAGTACCGGATGTGTAGCTGGTTTACCACATTAGCATCTGACCTGAGGCGCTAACTTGGAATTTGGAGGCGCACCACCACGGAAGTCACTCATGTTATCCTTGACACATTTTTTTACGCTGTAACGGGTCCATGATGTTTGGCTGCCCTTTCAAAGTGATGAACTCAGCTGGCCGTCAATGCTACGCTTAGTCAGTAGGTCACATTACATCCTTTATTTGCCATTGCATTTTCAAAGTGTTTGGCTCCACATGCCCTACAGCACTTTTGAAACACTTGAAAAGATCTTCCTGAGGGAGCTTTTTTTCCAGAGCCCAGGCGTCCTCATTAATACCAGGCCACGAGCCCTTTATGAAAAAGTCTCCATTTGCATAATAAAGTAATTAATCAATGCTAATGCATTCTGACAGACACCACATTGCTGCTGGAATAAAAGCGTGACATTTGAACATGGGTCCACCCACATGTGCCTGCCTCACCTGTACGTAGATTTTCTCCTCCACTCTATGGATTCGCACTCGGTGAAGTCGTCCATCTGCCAGGTTAGCGGCAGCTGGGCTGAAGACATCTGGCTTCCTGCCTGTCTGTAGGTGGTACCAGATCTGCAGACTCCCTGGACACAATGCACGCATAGCACAAATGTGAACCCTATGGCCCTTTTGTCTTATTTACACTAAATTCATGTCCATCTGATGGAAGTGACATGTGAGAAAAACAAGCACTGTGTGGATATAAGAAACCTGCAGTGCTGTGCAGACCTAGGTGTTTTTGTCAACACTGAAGAAAGTCCCTTTTCAAAAAAATGAAAATTTTAAAATTTTTTAAAGGAACCCGACAGAACTTTGCTCATGTTCCGAGAGAGGCAGGGGATATCAAGTTAGAGTGGACGATGTTCTGCGTGTCCATTGCTTGGAGCAGCCGACTGGAGCCATAAGTTCGTCGGTGCCTGTTGTAGTGGCAATTTCCAAACACTAAATGACTCCTAACGGGCCTTTTTGGCCCGTCACACTCCCGAGGCAGATGATGGGTACTGCCTGGTCTAGCAGAAAGCAGCTTTGGTAGTCACTGAAGAAAAACACGGGCATGGAAGGAGTTCATTGAGGCCATGGAGAAAGACTTCCGGACAGGTGAGAGGAAAATCTGATCCACCATCTGGCGTCTCAGGATGGGGTAGGTAGGGGATAAGATTCTGCCCCAAGTATCCAGCACTCTTATTCATGAGTGAGGGAAGAATGGCATGCAAGAAGGAAATGAGTTTCCTCCGCAGGGTGTCTGGGCGCTCCCTTTGAGATAGGGTGAGAAGCTTGGTCATCCAGGAGGAGCTCAGAGTAGAGTCGGGGATGGGTATGCTGAAGCCTATCTTAGCTATATATCGGCGAAAGGTGAGGTAAACCCTGAACTGGTCACACCAGTGAAACATAGAATTTTCATAAACATTGAAGACAATTTTCCGTTAAATCAGGGGTGCCCAGAATTATTAACCCCAAGATCTACTTCTCAAGCATCAAGCCTCTTGCGATCGACGGGGGGTTGACTTTTTTTTTTTTTTTTTTTTTTTTAAGAATGACCAATGATGAAATAGAATGACCCATTCACAAAGATCTACCCACTACAAAAATGCAAAACATATTTATTTTAAACTATATTGAGGATTCTTTATGTGTAAATGTATGTTTGTGTGCCTTGCATAACCGCATGAGCCAATATTACACAACATAATGAACTTTAAACATTTTTTTGTAACTTTCTGAGTTCACAATGATCACTAAATACCATACGAATGAAAATGCACACCTTGACTATGTCACTCACATCAGTGTATTCGTCCAACTGCAGTGAGAAACACTCACAATCGCCAATGTCCTTCCACACATCAGCCATGGCTTCACAGCGCCGTGTAACTGTACTCCTTTACAGCTGCAGAGATTTGATTGAAGATAATATTTCCGACTTATTTTTAAAAGTTCGGAACAACGAGTCAGCTATGTGCCTTTATGCATTTAATTGTCATTGGAAAACTGCATTTTATATATTTACTTGGGTTATCACAGAGTGATATTAAAATTGGTTTGGTGATTTGAAACCTCTGTGTGTGATAGATATGTATAAAAGAAAACAGGAAAGGGCGAATATTTTTTCATGGCACTGTACTTGTTTATGCAAAATTTGAGGATAGTTATGGTTAGTCTTTTGTGAATGTATCTTGTAAACATTTCAGAAATGTTTGTATTGAAATTACATATTTGTGACAATTTGTCATGTGTTTTTGTAAATATTGAAGATGATTCATATATTTGGCAGCGGTTTCCTTCCACATCCCAAAAACATGCAACATCAATTGGAGACTCAAAATTGCCCGTAGGTGTGATTGTGAGTGTGGGTATTTGTCTCTATGTGCCCTGTGATTGGCTGGCAACCAGTTCAGAGTGTACCCTGCCTCCTCCTCGTTGACAGCTGGGATAGACTCCAGCACGGCCCGTACCCTTGTTGGGATAAGCGCTTAAGAAAATAGATGGATGGATTCATATATTTCAATTTAACGGCAATGTTCTACTTGAATGTAGCATAGAGGGGTACAAAAAACAACTTCAAACCTGTTCCATTCGTACATGCTAACCAATCTATGCACGCACCATTCCTGGCCACAATGACAGCAATATACTGCTGGCTGTGGGTGCTGACAGACAACAGCATGGCGGGTGTCTGCGAGGTGATGAAGCTGAATGAAAAGTCCTCCCTGGCCCGACTGATGCTGCTGCTCTCTGCCTGCAAGCTTTTGTTCAGCATCACCGAGAAGGGCTCCTGGAGTGTATAGGTCAGCGATGACTCTTTGTCAAAGGAGACCGACACCTCTGTGGAAACACCACAACCACAATTCACAAGTGATTGGCAAAGAACAGATACACTGTAAGAGGACTGGACACAAAAAACAAAGCAAAATAATTTACTATAATTTCTCATGTAAAGTGCACACCAATGTATGATACACATGCACGATTTTTCCAAGGCAGCAGTCATCTAATAAATAAATAAATAAATAAATAAATAAATAAATAAATAAATAAACACAAATTCTGCCAGTGTATTTAAAACTATGAGCATAACCAAGTCCTAGCCATGCTGTCATACTGGAATAAGAGTGTAGGATACCATTAGGATACCGTACTGCTTGGTAGTAATGGCATATTAGAATTGAACTGTACACCTTTCTCATAACCTTTAGGTGGCGGAAGCATTTTGGAATAAAAATGCGTAAAGCTTTTTCACAATAGATAATGTAAAGCTTTTTCATAATAGATAATGCACAGAATTATAAAAATTAAGTTTTTTTTCAATTTCCTTCTGTGGGTGGAAAACAATGTCCATCATACATGAGAAATTGACCCCTCCGTGGATATTGCGCAATCCGCGTCACTGACAAATCAGAGGCCAGAGATCTGCATAAACCAAAGCCCGTTTTTGCTTCCGCCATTTTCTCAGACAACATTGCATGGTCCAGTATAGGTTTAGTTAGCGTTTTATCGCGTATTTGGGTTATTTAACAAAAAACATGGTGAAGAGGTGTAGTCACGGACTTTGTAATAGTGACGACAGGTATCCTGAAAGGCTAGTTGGTGGAGTTCCATTCGTACCCTTTCCAAAACCGAAGACCCAGTACGAAAAATGTCTTCGATGGATCAAACTTTGTGGAAGACCGCATCGTCAACTAAATCCATCTAATATCAACTGGAACAGATATGTTTGCACTGTGGTGTTTATATAATTCACCCGTGGGACCTCGAGTTGGGGTTCCGCACGGACTGTTTTTGTTGTTGCGCTTCCGGAGTAAAGGTTAACAGAGTTCCCGCCGTTAGGGGGTACTGTTTTGATGTCGAACAATAAAGCAAGTTCTGTTCCTGTGTCAGACACTCCGCCTCTGACTCCTTTTCTCCGGCGCTACACTGGTGACCCCGACGTCAGTCCCGGCGTTTTCGAGACTGAAACGAACATGGCAACCGCCATCCTCAAATTGCCGGAGTTTTGGGAGATGTCCGCGGCAGCGTGGTTCGCACAGACAGAGGCTCAGTTCGCCCTCTGCGGGATCTCAGATGATTCCACACGTTACTACCACGTTGTCTCAGCACTCGGGAGCTCAACGACGGCCAGAGCAGTGAACTTCATCACCTCTCCCCCGGCCCGAGATAAGTATGCTGGGATCAAGGCTCACCTTCTCAAGGTTTTTGAGCTTTCATGGCCGGAGCGTGCCCAACGTCTGTTGGCCATTAATGGACTGGGGGACAGCAAACCTTCCGAACTCATGGAAATGATGCTAAACCTGCTGGGCACGGAAAAGCCCAATTTCATTTTCATGGAACTGTTTCTCAGGCATATGCCACCGCATGTTCAGACGGCGCTCGCGAACAATACTGTCACTAGGCCGACAGTTTCTTCCTGGCAACCCAGCGCTTCTCCCCTGAGACGCTGGCCGCGACGGGCAGTTACTCGCCTCCGGGCCCGGGGGCGGCATCCAGCAGGGGCCCCATCGCCACGACGGCCGTGCTGGCACAGGCTTGTGCTACTTCCATGCCCGTTTCGGTGCGAAAGCGAAGAGGTGCCGCGCCCCTTGCAACTACGACGCGTCAGGAAACGCTAAAGCCCACGCCTCGCAGCAGCTGTGAGCGTGGGCGCGAAGAGCCGGCTGCTGTTCATCAAGGACAACCTTTCCGGGCGCAAATTCCTTTGCGACACCGGCGCCCAGAGGAGCGTCCTGACGGCCACTGCGGAGGACGCCGCTGGCGGGACTCATGGGCCACCCCTACTGTCCGCTAATGGCTCCCCTATCCGCTCTTATGGCATGAGGACTGTGGACTTGTGTTCCGGGAGTCAGCGCTTCACATGGGACTTTGTCACTGCGGATGTCTCATTCCCTCTCCTCAGCGCTGATTTTTTTTGTGCCCACGGGCTGCTGGTGGATGTTAAGAGGGGCCGTCTGGTGGATGCACTGACTTTTTCCACGGTCGCCTGCGTCCGCAATGAGGCGACTTATGGTGGTCTCTCCAGTTCGCTATCGGACGGCACCAAGTACCAACTCCTCCTTGGTGAGTTCCCTGGCTTGACACGGCCCACTTTCTCCCCTGCCACGACTAAACATGGGGTCGAGCACCACATTGAGACCAAGGGCCCCCCGATTCACGCGAGGGCCCGACGGCTTGACCCCGAGAAGCTAGCAGTCGCTAAGTCCGAGTTTGGCAACATGGAGCGTCTGGGCATCGTCCGCCGCTGGGATAGCCCGTGGGCCTCGCCACTACACATCGTCCCTAAACCGAGTGGCGGGTGGCGACCGTGTGGTGACTGCCGCCGCCTTAACGACGCCACTACGCCCGACAGCTACCCTGTTCCACACATTCAGGACTTCTCAGCCCACCTGGCAGGCAAAATCTTGTTCTCCAAGGTCGACCTGGTGCGCGGGTATCACCAGGTTCCCGTGCACCCCTCAGACGTTCCCAAGACAGCTGTAATCACTCCGTTTGGACTGTTCGAGTTTCTGAGGATGCCGTTTGGTCTTAAAAACGCGGCACAATCTTTCCAGCGTTTAATGGATTCTGTGCTCAGGGACTTGCCATTTGTGTTCGTCTATTTGGATGACATCCTCGTCGCCAGCTCCTCGGAGGATGAACATCTGATGCACCTCCGCGACCTCTTCGCAAGACTTGAGCAGCATGGCCTGATCATCAACCCGGCGAAGTGTGTTTTTGGGGTGCCCTCTATCCAGTTCCTCGGGCACCTCATAGACAAGAACGGCGCCGCCCACCTTCCGGCAAAGGTGGAGGGCGTCTCCGCTTTTCCCCGACCTCGCTCGGCTCGGGGCCTCCGGGAGTTCCTGGGGATGGTGACTTTCTACCACCGGTTCATCTGCCGGGCAGCCCACATAATGCGCCCGCTCTATGACGCTCTTAAAGAGAAGGCCCCCAACCGGGACATTGAATGGATGGCCGAGAGGATGGAAGCCTTCGAGGCTACGAAGGCCGCGCTGAGTCGTGCCGCTATGCTGGCCCACCCGACCCATGGGGACCCTGTTGCTCTCACTACCGATGCATCGGACTACGCTGTTGGAGCCGTATTCGAACAGTGGGTCGGCGGCGCCTGGCAACCGCTTGCCTTTTTCAGCTGTCAGCTGGTCCCCAGGGAGCGCAAATACAGCATGTTCGATAGAGAGCTCCTCGGCCTCTGGCTGGCGATCCGCCACTTCCGCTCCCTATTGGAAGGCCGTGACTTCACGGCATATGTGGACCATAAACCCCTCACTTTCGCCATGTCCAAGGTGGCCGAGCTGTGGTCCACCCGCCAGCAACGCCAACTGTCGTTCATCTCTGAGTACACTACGGACATCCAACACATCGCCGCCAAATCCAATGTGGTCGCGGACTGCCTCTCCAGGGCGATCGTCGGCACTGTGCATCTGGGTCTCGACTACTACCGCATGAGCGCAGACCAGGCCTCGGACCACGGGGTGCAGCCCCTCAAGGCTTCTGACACTTGTTTGCGCCTGGAGGAAGTCGTGGTTGGTGACGCGGGCGTCAGGTTGCTGTGCGACTTCTCGGCTGACCAGCCTCGGCCGCTGGTCCCTGCAAACTGGCAAAGAGCTGTTTTCGAGGCGGTCCACAACCTCTCCCACCCTGGAAGGAAATCGTCCGTGAGGCTGGTGGCCCAGAAGTTCGTGTGGCGCGGTCTCAAGAAAGATGTGCAGGCCTGGGTCGACTTGTGCATGGCCTGTCAGCGGGCTAAGGTGCATCGCCACACAAAAGCCCCCTTGCAGCCCTTCGCTGTCCCCGAGAGGACGTTTGACCACATCAACGTCGCACGGATTCACCTACTTGCTCACCATGGTGGACAGGATGACCCGCTGGCCCGAAGCCGTTCCCCTCTCCTCGACGTTGTCGTCAGACGTAGCCCGGGCGTTCATCGGCACGTGGGTGGCACGCTTCGGGACACCGTGCGACCTTTCCTCAGATCGTGGCCCTCAGTTTACCTCTGAACTCTGGAACACAGTTGCTGAGAGTTTGGGGGTCAAGCTGCACCGCACTACCGCCTATCACCCCCAGGCGAACGGTCTTTGCGAGCGGTTCCACCGCTCCATGAAAGCAGCCCTGCGTGCCGGCTTGATGGACGGCAACTGGTTGGATAAGCTCCCGTGGGTCATGCTCGGCCTCAGGTGCGCCCCCAAGGAGGACCTGTTGTCCTCATCCGCCGAACTCGTCTACGGCCAGCCACTGCGGGTCCCCGGCGAATTCATCCCGGACGCCACAGCGCCCTTGTCCGCAGCCAGGCAACGGTCCTCCCTGCTGGAGGCCGCAAAAGGGTTCGCGCCGGTTCCCACGTCGCAACATGGCACTCCAGCTGCCCGGCTGCCCCGTCACCTGCGCTCTGCGGATTTTGTGTTTGTTCGTCATGAAGCCCACCGTGGACCTCTCCCCCATATGACGGCCCGTTCAGGGTCCTGGAGCACGGGGATAAGAGCCTGCTCGTGGACATTGGCGGCAGACCCGAGACTGTTTCCGTGGACAGGGTCAAACCCGCGCACCTGGACATTGCCCAGCCTTTGGGGTTGGTCCTCCCTCCGCGCCGGGGTCGTCCCCCTTTGCCCTGTGCCCCTGCGTCTGCCGGGGTGCCCTTGACCCCGCCTGGGCCCTTGTCCCGTGACTCAATGGACAGTGCGGCCCCCCCCCCTCGGCCCCTACTGCACACCTGCCGGGGTCGGGTCATCATCCCTCCACAGCACAAGGATTTTGACTATGGGTGAATTCTGGGGGGGCTTGTGTGGTGTTTACATAATTCACCCGCGGGACCTCGAGTTTGGGTGCGGGGTTCCGCACGGACTGTTTTTGTTGTTGCGCTTCCGGAGTAAAGGTTAACAGAGTTCCCGCCGTTAGGGAGTAGTGTTTTGATGTTGAACAATAAAGCAAGTTCTGCTCCTGTGTCCGACTCCTTTTCTCCGGCGCTACAGCACGAAGGTATGGCTTATATTTGATTTTCAATACGTCTCGTATAAATGAATTCAAAGTTCTTCCCTAGCATAACACTGCTGCGTGTGAACGATTGACACACTTATTCTTTGTTGAGCGATATTTAGCGATGATCGGACTGCACAAACATATTGATTTCGTGCTGGCTCGCGACTGGAGCTTAACCAGACTGTGTTTGCACGAAGATATGGCCTAAATTTGATTTTTAATACACGTCTCGTATAAATGAATGAGACGTTCTCCGCTAGCATAACACCACTACGTGTGAACGATTGACACAGTTATTCTTTGTTGAGCGATATTTAGCGATGATCGGACTGCACAAACGTATTGATTTCTTGCTGGCTCGCGGCCGAAGCTTAACCAGACTGTAGTTGCACCAAGATATGCCCTAAATTTGATTTTTAATACACGTCTCGTATAAATGAATGAGACGTTCTCCACGAGCATAACACCGCTACGTGTGAACGATTGACACACTTATTCTTTGTTGAGCGATATTTAGCGATGATCGGACTGCACAAACGTATTGATTTCTTGCTGGCTCGCGGCCGAAGCTTAACCAGACTGTGTTTGCACGAAGATATGCCCTAAATTTGATTTTTAATACACATCTTGTATAAATGAATGAGACGTTCTCCGCTAGCATAACATTGCTACGTGTGAATGATTGAATGAAATCAGAAGCATGCCGTCTCTCTCAGTTAAGAATGTATTGTATTTAGAATCTATAATATATCGTTGATTTGAATGAAATCAGAAGCATGGAGTCTGTCTCAGTTCAGAATGTATCTTATTGTATTTGCCATTTTTACTGTTTGTCTTACGTCAGCGCACGTGGCGTGACGTCACTTCGGGAGGCGTGGTTAAGTGGCCTGTACGGAGGGGTCAATTGTGGCAAGTACTTCACTAATTTCACTTATATATGTGTACTGGTCGGTCGAAAGAGCACTGGTGACTAGCCCAGCTAGTGAAAGGCTGACTACACCAGGAATTGGTCACTAGTCAATTGCAGGGCACATATCAACACCATCACTGAGCTGGAATCAACTCCATGCTGCCCGCACCAAGGCAGGCGTGCGTACCACTACACCATCAGTGACTCACCGGTAGGTACAGTGAAGAAAAGAAGTATTTGAGCACCCTGCAATATTGCAAGTTTTCCCACTTAGAAATCATGGAGGGGTCTGAAATTTTCATCATAGGTGCATGTCCACTGTGAGAGAGATAATATGAAGAGAAAAATCCAGAAATCACAATGTATGATTTTTTCAATTATTTATTTGTGTGATACAGCTGCAAATAAGTATTTTAACACCTGAGAAAACCCATGTTAATATTTGGTACAGTCGCCTTTGTTTGCAATGACAGAGGTCAAACGTTTCTTGTAGTTGTTCACCAGGTTTGCACACACTGCAAGAGGGATTTTGGTTCACTCCTCCACACAGATCTTCTCTAGATCAAACAGGTTTCTGAGCTGTCGCTGAGAAACATGGAGTTTCAGATCCCTCCAAAGATTTTCTATTGGATTTAGGTCTGGAGACTGACTAGGCCACACAAGAACCTTGATATGCTTCTTACAGAGCTGACTGAGGGAAAGAGGTTGTTCCCCAAAATCTCACAATACATGGCATCCTCTCCTTAATACAGTGGAGTCGTTCTGTCCCATGTGAAGAAAAACACCCCCAAAGCATGATGGTACCACCTCCATGCTTCACAGTAGGGATGGTGTTCTTGGGATGGAACTCATCATTCGTCTTCCTCCAAACACGGTCAGTGGAATCATGACCAAAAAGTTCCATTTTGGTCTCATCTGACCACAAAACATTCTCCCATGACTCCTCTATATTATCCAAATGATCATTGGAAAACTCAAGACGGGCCTTGACATGAGCTGGTTTAAGCAGGGGACCCTTCTGTTCCATGCATGAGTTCAAACAATGACGTCTTCGTGTATTACCAACAGTCATCTTGGAAACGGTGGTCCCAGCTCTTTTCAGGTCATTGACCAAATCCTGTCGCGTAGTCCTGCTGATTCTCCACCTTTTTAAGAATCATTGAGACCCCACGAAGTGATATCTTGCATGGGGCTCCACTCCGATTGAGATTGACCGTCATGTTTAGCTTCTTCCATTTTCTAATGATTGGTCCAACAGTGGACCTTTTTTCACCGAGGTGTTTGGTAATTTCTCCATAGCCCTTTCCAGCCGTGTGGAGTTCTACAATTTTGTCTCTGGTGTCTCTGGTGGACAGCTCTTTGGTCTCGGCCATGCTACATGTTTGAGTCTTACTGTTTGTATGAGGTGGGCAGGTGTCTTTATGCAGCTAATGATCTCACACAGGTGCATCTGATTCAGGAAAAAACATGGAGTGGAGGTGAACTTTTAAAGGTGGACTAAGAGGTCTTTGAGGGTCAGAATTCTAGCTCATAGACAGGTGTTTAAATACTTATTTGCAGCTGTATCACATAAATAACTCGTTAAAAAAATCATACATTGTGATTTCTGGATTTTTCTTTTTATTTTATCTCTTTCACAGTGGACATAGACCTACGATGAAAATTTCAGACCCCTCCATGATTTCTAAGTGGGAGAACTTGCACTATAGCAGGGTGTTCAAATACTTATTTTCTTCACTTAGTTTATTACAGTATATACAGGGCAACTTTTATATACATAAAATATTTTCGTTAACCCTAAAAGTATTTCTATTGGTCAAGAGACTTGAAGTTTAAGAGCCTGCTTTAGTAAATAAATCAAATTGCCATGGACTTGAGACAGGTTACTGCATATAAAAAAAATGCATGGATTTTATGCGGTTGCTGGTTTTCCCCAAATTACAGTATCCAAGTAATAGTTTCTGTAACTTAATAATATATTTGTTTGCTTCATCTCATAACACTTAGAGTTCCATTACTTCAAGTTTCATTTTGATCTTGCACCCATCCATCCATCCATCCATCCATCCATCCATCCATCCATCCATCCATCCATCCATCCATCCATCCATCCATTTTCTGAGCCAATTCTCCTCACAAGGGTCACGGGAGTGCTAGAGCCTATCCCAGATATCGTCAGGCAGGAGGTAGGGTACATCCTTGTACTGGTTGCCAGTCAATCGCAGGGCACAGAAAAACAAGCACTAATTCAGTCACATTCACTTCCAAAGCCATAACATCATCATCTGTTCTTCCACAGGTTCTTTAAAGTACTAAAGGAGTACTTTTTGTTTATGTAAACTTTTGACCCTGAAGAAAATAATATAAAATTCTGTAAAAAAAAAATCTCTCTCTCATAATTGTGGGATTTAACAGAATTAAAATAGTTTGCTAAATAATCAAACTGTTTCCATAGTATCCGGGCCAGGTTGAGGGAACAGCAGCCTAAACTGCGAAGCCCAGAGTAGTAATGATATATTTGTGTTTGTGTTCACGTGGAAGACTAACAAACATTGTAAACTATAAACAAATTGATCTTGACATAGATGGTCCCTTAAACATTGAAGATGATTTGCAGTCTTTCTCAACATTCCTGAAATGCCTTTGGATGATAATATAAAAGTATTGAAAGAACCTCATATGTATTGTCATTAAAAAAATGTAATTGAAACATCGAAAGTCTTCTGCCTCCTTTTTGCTCAACAGCACATCCTTTAATTTCCATACATTTCTTTGTTACTCCTGAAGGGTTCTCATGTTTATTTTACTTCAACGCAACTTCATTAGGTGTGAAAATAACAACCATCATTAACGGCTCAATTTAAGGTCTCGGTATCATGTTCCACATTAACCCATTCGAGGGCAGCGTCCCATTTTTGGGACATCATGATTTTCACACATTATATCCTTCAGCATATCAAAATACTTAAGTGTTTTAATCTGAAGCCATAATTTGGTATCAGGAGAGGATAATTCATTGGTCAAAGTTAGCACGGAGTTATTTCCCTTTCCTTCCTGACCCGTCATGGCTGCCTGAAGTACACATGGAGCGTTTTCCAAGAGAAGAAAGGGAGAAAGGTCAGTATGCAACTAAATTTGTCTTCAAATTGCTAACCCATCAGTATTATTAATGCGTAAGTGTCGTTCTAGAAAAAGAATTAATTAATAAACATATCTCTAGTATGTACCACTTCACAGAATTGATAACATACCCGTCCCAGTTTTGGGACACTGCCTCTGAGAGTGTACATCTTTTTGTCCTTTTTTTTATGCGTTAAATGAAAAACAAGTGTTATTTCCTTGATTGTGGCCTCTTAGGTGACTTTTATCTCAATCAGGCAAAAAATTGCCACCCTACTCATGAATGGTTTGGATCTAATAGTATGGTATATATATAGTTTCATCGTGAAATGTTTTCGGCGAGAGCACAGGACATTCCTTTGTTCCCAACTTGACCCCCCACCCAAAAACAATTTGTTTGCCGTAAACGACAGCGGCTGCAAATGAGAATCGAGCAACTGTCGTCATGATGTGAAGTCACACTTGATTTATATGATACTCCCACCAAACAACATGGTTTCTTTCTCTCTACATGTAGACATCATTGACTTTGGATACCATATTTCCTCTCCAGGCTGGTTGACTGGTCTAAGACATTTGTCCAAGATGACACTTCATGCATTAAAATCCATCGCAAATATGGATCCTGAATTAGCTCTGCTTTTATCATAGCCCAAAAGCAGAGCTCTTGAGGGTAACAGTCCTGTCATAAGAAATATCAGTGTTACTCATGTATCAAAGGATTAATCCTGCATGATGGACAGTGATTGATGTAATCCAAAGATTTTAATTGCATATTTGTGACTTATTCTGCATTTTATTCCAGTTATTTGTGCTGTATGACAAGAAGGAGTACTTGAATTAGGATTTAGACTATTAACCTTAGCTTCTTTCACTAAATAGTGAGCTGTCCGTCATAGACATGTACAGTGGTGGGGCCCCTATGGAATTTCTTAAATTTGTGTACAAATTGGTTGGAAAATGTTGTTTGATTTTCACTTAAATCATGAGAATAAACAGAGTGCTTAAATTAACACCACACAAATTATTATGTTTTAATATTTTTATAGAGCAAAAGACGTAAAGCTTCACAGAAGAGGGCAGCAAAAAGTCACCTAACGCTTGGATTTATGAACTGGTAGATCTTCCTTTGGCAACAATAACCTCAACTAAATGCAAATCAGATGTGGACAATGATCAGGATCGATTTCGGACCATTCCTCTTCCCAAAACAGCTGATATTTAACAAGATTTCTGTGATGTCTGGTGTGAATAGCTCTCATGGTACACAACACACCACAGCATTTCTATTGGGTTAGGTTTAGGACTTTAAATGGGAAACAGCAAATAATATCTTTTTTTCTTCTGAAATCATTCTGTTGCTGATTTGCTTCTGTGTTTTGGATTTTAGTCCTGTTGCACCAAGTCTATTTTGATCTTAAACTGTTGGAGTGTAGCCTCAAGTTCTTTTCCAACTTATCTTGATAAACTTTTAGATAGATTTTTCCATTGATACCAGCTGTCCAGGCCCTGAGCTAAAAAAAAAAAAAAAAAAAAAAAAAAAGCACAGCCATGCCAAAATGCTCCTTCCACCATGCTTCAAATTTGGGCTAAAATTTTGATACATTAGTGTATGTGCCAAACTTGTTCCACACTTGGCACTGTGTATTCCTCCAAAACAATTCAACTTTGGTTTCATCTGTTCGCATAATATTTTGCCAATAATGCTGAGGAACATCCGAGTACTCTTCAGCAAACATGGGGCCTTTTTGGCTTGTGGGACTCCTGAGGCAGATGATGGGTACCGGCTGGCTAAGCAGATTACACCTTTGGTTGTCGCTGAGGCAAAAACACAGTCTTTGGAGGAGTTCGGTGAGGCCATGGAGAATGGCTTCAAGATGGCTTGGAGGAAATGCCGGTCCACTGTCCAGCGTCTCAGGAGAGGGAAGCAGTGCACAACCAACACTGTGTATAGTGAGGATGGGACGCTGCTGACCTCGATTCAGGATGTTGTGAGTCAGTGGGGAAAATACTTCGAAGACCTCCTCAATTCCTCTCATGTGCCTTCCCATGAGGAAGCAGAACCTTGGTTCTCTGAGGGGGGCTCTCCTATCTCTGGGGTTGAGATCACTGAGGTGGTTAAAAAAATCCTCGGTGGCAAGGGTGGATGAGATATGGTCAAAGTGTGGAGGTGTCCTAGTTGACAGGCTTCTACAACATCGCATGGACATCGGGGACAGTGCCTTTGGATTGGCAGTCTGGGGTGGTGTTCCCCCTTTTTAAGAAGGGGACAGGAGGGTGTGTTTCAACTGTAGGAGGCTCACATTCCTATTCAGGTGTGCTGGAGAGGAGGGTCCATCGTTAAGTCGAATCTCAGATTCAGGAGGAGCAATATGGTTTTCGTCCTGGCTGTGGAACAGGGAACTAACTCTACAGACTCAGCAGGGTCCTAGAGAGTGCATGGGACTTCGCCCAAGTAATCTACATGTGTTTTGTGGACGTGGAGAATGGGTTTTGACCGTGTCCCGCGGGGAGTCCTGCGGGGCTCTTTCGGGAGTATGGGGGACTGAACTCCTTGATATTAGCTGTTTGGTCACTGTACGACCAGTGTCAGAGTTTGGTCCGCAATCCTGGCAGTAAGTCGGACTTGTTTCCAGTGAGGGTTGGACTCCGCCAAGGCTGCCCTTTGTCACCGATTTTGTTTATAACTTTTAAGGACAGAATATTTAGGTGAACCCGAGGCGCAGAGGGGGTCTGGTTTGGTGGCCTCATTTTTAGATCCCTGTTTTTTGCAGATGATGTGGTTATATTGGCTTTATTAAAACATGATGAGATCTCCAGTGCTCACGGGAGCGGTTCGGAACCGAGTGTGAAGCAGGTGGGATGAAAATCAGCACCTCAAAATCTGAGACCATGGTCCTCAATTGGAAAAGAGTGGCGTGCCCTATCTGGGTCGGGGATAAGATCCTGCCCCAAGTGGAGGAGTTCAAGAATCTTGGGGTCTTGTTCACGAATGAGGAAAGAATGGAACAAGAGACAGAAGGATCACTGCATCGTCTGCAGTCATGCGGACTCTGTCCCAATCTGTTGTGGTAAAGAGAGAGCTAAGTCGAAAGGTGAAGCTCCCAATTTACCAGTTCATCAACGTTCTTACAGTGACCTATGGTACGAGCTGTGGGTCATGACCGAAAGAACGAGATCTAGGTTACAAGCGGCCAAAATGAGTTTCCTCTGCATGGTGTCCAGGGACTCCCTTAGAGATAGGGTGAGAATCTCTATCATCCAGCAATGGCTTAGTGTTGAGACGTTTCTCCGCATTGAAAGTAGCCAGATGATGTTCCTGGGGCACTTGATTCTGATACTTCCTCGACGTCTCCCTGGTGAGATATTCCGGGCATGTCCCACTGGAAAAAGACCAAGGCGACAACTCAGGACATGCTGGAGACGCTACATCTCTCGGCTGGCCAGGGAACGCCTCAGGATACCCCCAGAAGAGCTGGATGAAATGGCTTTAGAAGGGGAAATCTGGGCCTCCCTTTTAAACCTACTGCCCCTGTGACCAGGCCCGGAAAAGTAGTACAAAATAGATGTATAGAGTACCATGATTTATCGTTTGCTGTGAATGTTCTGTCCTCTGTCTGTGTTGTATGTGTTGAAGCAGGAGCTGTTGGAAGGTTTATAATGACCATGATAGCGCTGCTAATTTCTTTTGCCCAGTCTTTGTTTTTTTGCATTATATCATAGCATTACACTAGCAGACTTTTGTTTGACAAAGTTACTTGGTTTGGTTGGATATTTTGGTGTTTGAACATACAAAATTAAATTCTCATTTCTTTCATATGTCAGTTCCTTTTAGTAGACTTCAATTGTAGAAGAGAAATGGTAAACTTGAAGAAAGCACATTTTGAATTTTATTTGGGGAATTTTGGAGACAAGATTGAGAACATGGGTTGGAAGGCATACTGCGTTGTTTAAGTTTAAGTGTGTTATAATAAATTTAAATGTGTCATAAGGCAAGTGATAGTGTTAAAACTCTTTCAAAAATATTTTTCATATGGTCTCTATACCTAAGATTTTCACCTAGTGCAGGTGAATCTGGAATGTATTCCCTGGATTCAACAGGGTTTCACTCCACTCGATGTGCCCTGCAATGGAAATGTGACCAGTCCAGATGTCAGGTGGGATATCATCCAGCTGAATGGCGACCCTTATTAGGGATTAAATTTGGAGTTGATTTTCACATTATAGTTGTGGGACAGATACTGAGCCTGTTGCTCAGAAAGTAATTATGCATTTTTTTTCCGAGCTCGCACTGCCTTGCAGCACTCTGTAGCCTAAATCTGATAGTGTGCCATCACCGTGTTTTAGCAGAATTGGTCCCAGGTAACAATGTAGTCACAAGAAGGCAAACATGTGCCTTTCTCAAGAGTCTTCTCTTGCAAAGGCGGGCATGGGGGGTAGGAATAGAAAAAGCCAATGATCCGAAACAGTAAGTCGTTTAGGTGAATCTACCGACCGAATTGCCAAGATAAAAGAAGCGGGTCTCGGTAGATAAAATAAATGGAGCCCAACGGTGCTCTTAAAAAAAAAAAATAAATAAAAAAAAAAAAAAAAAAAAAAAAAGTAACATGGCCAAAACAATCTCCACACTACAGGGAAAAAAAGAGAACAAATGATTGGACTCGGGCTTCTGGAGAAATAAGAAGCTTGCCTTAATCCTTGCAGAGGATGGGGGCAAGAGAGGACAAAAATATGTCACGTAATGTGTCGTCAAGGTGACAGCTGGACCTCAATAAATGCACTTCGATAACATGTTGAGGACAAATGTTGTTTAGGCTTTTGCTTTGTACGCACCAAAAGTATTCTTTCACCTGCCTTGACTCACATAAGATTTTAAGTGATATTCCATTCTAAAACCATATGGGTTTAATGTGGTGTTTGTCTTGCTCTTGCAACTGTAAAAGATTTATTTTCTTGTGGCGAGGCTTTCACCAAGGTTAAGGAGTGAGTTTGTGGAAATTGGTCCAGAAACATTTTGTGTTTGTAGGGTCACAAACTGATGTTGGATGAGAAGGACTGGTTCAATATCCACTAGGTCAATCCAAAAGTGTTCTATTGGACTGAGGGCAGAACGCTGTGGAGGCCAGCCAAGTTCCTCCATTCAAAATTCTCTCATCGCTCAATTCTCAGAGTTCCAAATGTGTTTCTGGAATAATAGCCAAAAATAAACTCTTCAAATCGGTGTATTTTGAATCAAATCGGTGCCTTTCAAGAGTGACAAGTGATCACTTTGCAGCTTGGAGGCATTGGTGTGTACCACACTAGACATGGACCAGAGGAAGCACAGGAGAGCGATATCTTGGAAAACAAGAAAATTGTGAAAGGTAAAAGCTATAAGACAATGTCCAAGAAGTTTAATAGTCATGTGATGACAATTGCACATATTACTCAAAAATTTGAACATCCACAGGACTGTAGCCAACCTCCTCAGACAAGCCCGCCGGAAGAATATTTAATGACTAATTGATGAGACGGAAACTACAAATGGTAAAAAAAACAACAACATATCTATTAGAAATAGATAATTGAAATTAAAGGTAACCTCAAAGGTCAAGGTACATCAGTGTCAGATTGGACCCTCTATGGTTGTTTACAAAGCATTCATCTATGTATCCATCCATGCATTCATCCATCCTTCCGCCCGTCTGTCCATTTGTCTATCCATCTGTCCATCCCTCTCATCTTCTTCCGCTTATTCGAGGTCGGGTTGCAAAGGCAGTAGCTTAAGCAAGGATGCTCAGACTTCCCTCTACCCAGCCACTTCATCCAGCTCTTCTGGGGGGATCCCAAGGTGTTAATAGGCCAGGGGAAGAGAGTGCAACCCCTCTAAAGAAGACTGGCATCAGAGCCCAAGCCATGTGTGGAGGCGAGCCCGACAACATCTAGTCAGAACTTTTTGATCTCACACACCAACTTCGGCTCCATTCCTACAAAGAGGGGAATTTCAATGTCCTTAGACCCAGCTCCTGTAGCTGGGGATAAGATCGGTTAGGTGCCTGCCTTTGGCCACCGCCCAGCTCACCCTGCACCTGATCACTATGGCCCCTCCCACAGGTGGTGAACCCTTAGGAAGGGGACCCATGTTAGCCTTTCGGGCTGTGCCCAACCAGGTCCCATGGGTGCAGGCCAGGCCACCAGGTGCTTGCCTTCGAGCCCCACCTCCAGGCCTGGGTCCAGAGGAGGGAACCAGTGACCCGTGTCCGGGCAAGGGAAACCTTGATCCATTTAGCTCATTCATCATAGGAGTCTCACAGTCATACTTTGTCTGGTCCTTCACCTAGAACCTGTTTGCCATGGGTGACCATAGCAGATGCATGAAGACCCCAAAAAGTTAGCTCCTATGATAATTGGGACACACAGAATCTAAAGAATCCCATACCGGATCGGTTGTGGCCCGGGTTAACAACGCCCACCACCAGCACTGCTAACCTGCAGGGCGTCGGTGAAAATTCAACTACTGTGGGTCGAAGACAAAGAAGAGGAGGAAACTGGATTCGTCTTAAAAAGAAAAAGAGGAAAGCAAGTGTAGGGACTTTGAATGTTGGGACTATGACAGGAAAGGCTCAGGAATTGTTTGACATGATGATTAGGAGAAAGGTTGATATATTGTGGATCCAAGAGAGCAGGTGGAAAGGTAGTAAGGCTAGAAGTTTAGGAGCAGGGTTTAAATTATTCTACCACGGAGTAGATAGGAAGAAAAATGGAGTAGGGGTTATTTTAAAGGAAGACCTGGCTAAGAATGTCTTGGAGGTGAAGAGTGTCATATCAAGTGATGAGACTAAAATTTGCAATTGAGGGTGTTATGTATGATGTGGTAAGCGGCTATGCCCCACAGGTAGGATGTGACCTAGAGTTGAAAGAGGAATTCTGGAAGGAACGAGATGAAGTAGTAGTTCTGAGCATTCCAGACAGAGAGAGAGTTGTGATTGGTGCAGATTGTAATGGAAATATTGGTAAAGGAAACAGGGGCAATGAAGAAGTGATGGGTCAGTACGGCATCCAAGAAAGAAACTTTGAGGGACAGATGGTGGTGGACTTTACAAAAAGGATGGAGATGGCTGTAGTGAACACTTATTTCCAGAAAAGGGAGGAACATATAGTGACCGACAAGAGCGGAGGTAGAAGCACGCAGGTGGATAATATTTTGCGCAGACGATGTATTCTGAAGGAGGTTACTGACTGTAAAGTAGTGGTAGGGGAGTGTGTAGCTTGACAGCATAGAATGGTGGTGTGTAGGATGACTCTCGTGGTGGGTAGGAAGATTAAGAAGACAAAGGTAGAGCAGAGAACCATGTGGTGGAAGCTGAGAAAGGAAGAATGTTGTGCGGCCTTTCCGAAAGAGTTGAGACAGGCTCTCGATGGACAGCAGAAGCTCCCGGAAAACTGGACTACGACAGCCAAGGTGATCAGAGACAGGCAGGATAGTACTTGGTGTGTCTTCTGGTAGGAAAGGGGAGAAGGAGACTTGGTGGTGGAGCCCCAAAATACAAGACGTCATAAAGAGGTTAGCGAAGAAGAAATGGGACACTGAGAAGACTGAGGAGTCGCGAAAGGAGTACATTGAGATGCAACGTAGGGCAAAGGTAGAGGTGGCAAAGGCTAAACAAGAGGCATATGTAAGACATGTACACCAGGTTGGACACGAAAGAAGGAGAAAAGTATCTCTACAGGTTGGCCAGACAGAGGGATAGAGATGGGAAGGATGTGCAGCAGGTAAGTGTGATTAAGGATAGAGATGGAAATGTGTTGACTGGTGCCAGTAGTGTGCTAAATAGATCGAGAGAATACTTTGAGAAGTTGATGAATGAAGAAAATGAGAGAGAAGGAAGAGTTGAAGAGGCAAGTGTAGAAAAAGAGAGAGAAGGAAGAGCAGAAGAGGCAAGTGTGAAGGATCAGGAAGTGGCAATGATTAGTAAGGGGGAAGTTAGAACAAAGGATGAAAAATGGAAACACATTTGGTCCTGATGACATCCCGGTGGAGGTATAGAAGCAATTTGGAGATATGGCTGTGGAGTTTTTGACCAACTTATTCAACAGAATACTTGCGGGCAAAAAGATGTCTGAGGAATGGAGGAAAAGTGTACTAGTTCCCATTTTTAAGAACAAAGGCGATGTCCAGAGCTGTGGGAATTACAGAGGAATAAAGTTAATGAGCCACACAATGAAGTTTTGGGAAAGAGTAGTGGAGGCTAGACTCAGGAAAGAAGTAAGTATATGTGAGCAACAGTATGGTTTCATGCCTAGAAAGAGTACCACAGACGCATTATTCGGCTTGAGGATGCTAGTGGAAAAGTACAGAGAAGGTCAGAAGGAGCTACATTGTGTTTTTGTGGATCTCGAGAAAGCCTATGACAGAGTACCAAGATAGGAACTGTGGTACTGCATGCGTAAGTCTGGTGTGGCAGAGAAACATGTTAGAATAGTACAGGACATGCATGATGGCAGCAGAACAATGGTGAGGTATGCCATTGGTGTGTCAGAAGAATTTAAGTTGGAGGTGGGACTGCATCAGGGATCAGCTCTGAGCCCCTTCCTGTTTGCAGTAGTAATGGATAGGCTGACAGACTAGGTTAGACTGGAATCCCCTTGGACCATAATGTTCACAGATGATAATATGATATGCAGTGAAAGCAGGGAGCAGGCAGAGGAACAATTAGAAAGATGGAGACATCCACTGGAAAGGAGAAGAATGAAGATTAGCCAAAGTAAAACAGAGTATATGTGCGTAAATGAGAGGGGTGGAGGGGGCTGAGTGAGGCTACAGGGAGAAAAGATAGCCCGGTTGGACAACTTCAAATATTTAGGGTCAACAATCCAGAGCAACGGTGAGTGCAGTAAGGAAGTGAAGAAACAGGTCTAAGCAGGTTGAAACGGCTGGCGAAAGGTGTCTGGTGTGTTATGTGACACAAGAGTCTCTGCTCGGATGAAGGGCAAAGTTTACAAAACAGTGGTGAGGCCAGCCATGATGTACGGATTAGAGACGGTGGCACTGAAGAAACAACAGGAATCTGAACTGGAGGTGGCAGAAATGAAGATGTTGAGGTTCTCGCTCGGAGTGACCAGGTTGGATAGGATTAGAAATGAGCTCATTAGAGGGACAGCCAAAGTTGGATGTTTTGGAGATAAGGTGAGAGAGAGCAGACTGGACATGTTCAGAGGCGAGAGAGTGAGTATATTGGTAGAAGGGTGCTGAGGATGGAACTGCCTAGGAAAAGAGCAAGAGGAAGACCAAAGAGAAGGTTGATGGATGTTGTGAGGGAAGACAGTTGGGGTTAAAGGGGGAGATGCAGGAGATAGGCTACAATGGAAAAAGGTGACACGCTGTGGCGACCCCTAACGGGACAAGCCGAAAGGAAAAGAAGAAGAAGACAGGCCCTTCCAACAGGTTAAGGTGATGGCTTTCAGGAGGGGAAGGAAGAAACCACTGTTCAAAAGAAATAATAAAAAAGCGGGATTGGACCTCACCAAACTGCATGTTGACAAGCCAAAAAGATTTTGGAAGCATCTGGCACTGGGTGTCTGCAATCTGTGCTGGGTACAATGAAATCTTAAGACTAGAAAAGTATTCCAGAGAGAAATGTGCTGCTCAATTTCAGAAACCTTGGTCTCAGTTGCAGGTCATAGGTCTTACAATGGAATAATGACCCCAAAAAACAAACAAACAAACAAACAAACAAACAAACAAACAAACAACACACACACACACACACAACACACACACACACACACACACACACACACACACACACACCACACACACACACACAAAAACCCTCTAAAGATACCTAGTATGAGCTAAAAGCTAAACATTGTACTATTCTGATAAGGCCAGAGATAACCGAAGCAGTTTGCTCTTGAAGAGAGAGACAACATAATTGCTAAGAGGTGCAGAAGTCTCACCAGAAAGTTAAAAAAAAAAGTTTGATTGCAGTGATTCCCTCAAAATGTTGGGCTATAAAATGTTAAGTTAAAGGTATCATCATTCATATCCATGTCTGTTACATGAGTTTGTTTTTGAAAAAATATTCTGTTGAACCACATTTCAAAATGTCTCATTTTCATGTTAATATCTTTTTTTTTTTTTTTTTTTAAACATACAATATCAGATTCAATTTCTCTCACCGTTGTGGGTTTGTCTTCCATGAACATAAATTGGCAGAAATTAGAAATTTAAAGACAGCACGGTGGAGCAGCTGTAGAGCATTGGCCTCACAGTTCTGAGGAACGAATGGAGTTTGCATGTTCTTTCCGTGACTGCGTGGGTTTTCTCTGGGCACTCCGGTTTCTTCCCACATTCCACAAACATGCAACATTAATTCAACACTCTAAATTGCTCCTAGCTGTGATTGTGAGTGCGACTGTTGTCTGTCTCCATGTACCCTGCGATTGGCAGACAACCAATGGCTTGGGCTCTGGTGCCAGTCCTCTTGAGAGTGGTTGCACTCTCTTCCCTGGCCTGGGAACACTTGTGAGGAAAAGCGGCGAAGAAGATAGATAGATAGATAGAGCGAGAGCGAGAGCGAGAGAGCGAGAGGGAGGGAGAATAGATAGATAGATGATAGATAGATAGATAGATAGATAGATAGATAGGATAGATAGATAGATAGATATAGATAGATAGATAGATAGATAATAGATAGATAGATAGATAATAGATAGATAGATAGAAGATAGATAGATAGATAGATAGATGATGCACTGGAGCCTATCCCAGCTGATTTAAGGCAAAAGGCAGAATATACCCCAAACTGGTCTCCAGTCAGTCCAAATCGCACATATAAACACGGCCAACCATTTGTACTTACATTTACACCTACAGGCAATTTATAGTCTACATTTAAACTGCCATGCATGTTTTTGGAATGTGTCAGGAAACCGGACTGCACGGAAAAACCTCTGCAGGCACAGGGAGAATGTGCAAACTCCACAAAGGCGGCGCCGGGGTTTGAATTCCAGTTCTCAGAACTGTGAGACAGAACCCCAGCATCAGTGACATATACAGTGAGGAAATTCTCAGATTATTTTGTCAAATATACAGTACAACTTAACTTTTGTAACTCATTTTCGGTTACTACCCAACTTTATTCTCATAATGGGAACGATATTCTTGCAAATATGATAAAATGCAACTTTTAAAAAAGACGATACAAGATGTCAAAAAATATGACTATTTTTATGATATAACATTTTGCGGAATATGACTTGATTTGTCATAATATAATCTATTCTCCATATTGCTTATCGAAACTAGGGTCTGGAAATCTCAATGGATGATTTTTAAAAATAATTTATTTGTATGTTACTGCTGAAAATAAGCATTTGAACACCTGTGAAAATCATTGTTAATATTTGATACAGTAGCCATTGTTTGCAATTAGTGAGGTGAAACATTTCTACAGTTTTTCATCATGTTTGCACACACTGCAGCAGAGATTTTGGCTTTTTCCTTCACACAGATCTTATCTAGATCAGATGGGTTTCTGGGATGTTGCTGTAAAACATGGGAGTTTGAGCTCCCTCCAAAGATTTTCTATTGGAATTAGGCTTGGAGACTGGCTAGGCCACTCCAAAACCTTGATATGCTTGGTTATCCTGGCTGCGTGGTTAGGGTCATTGTCATTTTAGAGAGCCAGCCACGACCCATCTTCAGTCTTCTTACTGAGACAAAGAGGTTGTTGCCCAAAATCTTGCCATACAGCGTTCCAGTCATTGTTTCCTTAATACAGTGCAGTCGTCCTGTCCCATGTACAGAAAAACACCCCCAAACTATGATGCTTCCACTCCTATGCTTCGCAGTAGGGAGGGTGTTTTTGGGATGGTATTCTTCATTCTTCCTCCTACAAACACGGCAAGTGGGATGAAGACCAAAAAGTTACATTTTTGACTCACTTGATCGCATAAACTATCTACCATGACTCCCCTGGATCATCCAATTGTCATGGCAAACTTAAGATGGGCCTGGACGTGCGCAAGGACGATTAAAAATTGGTCTGATGTTTGACTTGCAACAAAATCAGGCTGTACCCCACTTCTTGCTGGAAGTCAACTGGGATAGCTGAGCTTGCCGCAGATTCTAATCAGAACAAAAACTCTAGAAAATATCTGGTTGGATATTTTCCAATGGACACGGAGACATGCAACACTGAGAACACAGTGAAGTTTATTGATCAACCCACAATATCGATATAAGGCACTTTTTTCTTATATTTTTGCATTAAGATTTGAGTCTGATGAAAATCTTATACCTTGATTAATTTTGTTTTTCAAGGGTGAGACACTAAATAGGTTTTTTTTGGATATCGTCACTGTCCAATAAAGATAATGTTTGTAATCTATAATTTTTATTTTTCTATTTTGTCCAAAGCACAAATAAAATTTTTCAGTTACAGGTTCATGCATAGCTACAATTGGTAGCGCTGACAGAACACAGGGGACATTGTGGATGCAAGTTTGTTGTTGATCAAAGAGCAACAATGGCAATAGTATTGTTGGTGGTTCAACACTTTGGTGTAATAGAATATCTCTTAGGATCGCAGAAAAAAATGAACAAATGAAATCAATGAATGAATTCCATTTATTGTCATTATACAAGGTAAAAATAAATAAAAAGGGGAATAAAAATCCATCCACTTTCTGAGCCACTTATCCTCACTATGGCCGCATGTGTGTTGGAGTCTATCCAAGCTATTTTCGGGCAGGAGGAGGTTACACCCTGAACTGGTTGCCAGTCAATTGCAGGGCACATGGAGACATAACAGTCGCACTGACAATCACGCCAAGGGGCAATCTAGAGATGCCAATTAATGCACGCTTTCAGGATGTGGGAGGAAAATATCCAGAGTGCCCGGAGAAAACCCATGCAGGCACGGGGAGAAGATGCAAACTCCATTCAGGGGGAGGCTGGGATTTGAACCCCAGTTCTCAGAACTGTGAGGTTAACACTCTCACCAGTCACTCTACGGTGCCAAGAGAATAAAAATAAATGATAAAAATAAGTAAAAAATACATTCAATTACATGAATAAAATAGAATGCATAAAATGTAATGCTCAAGATTTTGAAATCAGTGTGCCTTCACATTAATCGCGTGGCTAGAGGAAAGATGAGTGTTCAGGGGCCTGGCAGCACTCAGGGAAAAAATCCTCAGTCTGTTCGTCCTTGCTTTTGCGCATCTGTAGTCCAACGCTCTAAAGCCTAACCTTTCTAGATGGTAGGAGCTCAAACATTTGAGAACCGGGGTGTCTAGTGTCCTTAATAATGTTCAGAGGTCTGCTAAGGCACCAACAGGAGTAACTGTCTGACACGTAGGGGAGAGGGTAGCCAATCCTCTTCTGTGCTGCTTTAATTGTCCTCAGAAGTCTGGCTCTGTCTGTCTTAGTGCAGCTCCCATTCCAGATGCAGACACAGTATGTTAGCAGGCTCTCAATGGACAAGCGGTAGAATGCCAGGCAAAACTTTGTGTCCAGGGTGTTTCTCCTGAGGACTCTCAGGAAATTGGAGACGTTGTTTAACCTTCTTGATGACCACTGAGATGTTGTCTGTCCAGGCAAGGTTCTCAGAGATCAGAACTCCTAGGAACCTGTATGTGCGGACTCTCTCCAATCACTCGCTGTTGATGAATAGCAGAGCTGGTTCAGTTCTGTTCCTCCTGAAGTCTACAATGATCTCCTTTGATTTTGTAGTGTTCAGTGCCAGACTGTTATCGTAAGCACCAGGTTGTGATCTTCTGGACCTCCTCTCTGCGGGGTGCCTGATCTTCCTTTCCTTATTTTTGTGGACTGCGCTGCAGTTGCAGTTGTAGAGACAGTACAGGAGGGTGCTCAGCATGCTGCCCTGTGGTAAGCTGATGCTCAGTGTGCGGGTGGAGGAAAGGTGGGAGCCGATTCCAGAATTTAACAAAATATGTTTTCATTTCTATATTTTTGGTGTCCAACGCAATCAGGAATCTTTATATTTTGTAATTTTTTTTAAATCAGTGGAAAGTCATGTTTTTCAGCAGCGATATCATGAAAGAAAGTGGGAGACATTTTTTTAGTCGGGGGTATTATATATGGAGGGATTTGGATTTCTAGAGACTGTAACACTATGGCTAGTTGGAATTGGAATATGAATTTTTTTATGTAACAGACAATTCTGCCTTGAATATAAAGGAGTGATTGGAGCGTCACCTTGGTTACATGAAGATCCAGCGTAGGCTGACTGAGAACAATCACATGTGTAGCCATTGCTCTTCTCGATGCAGCGTCCCCTGTTATGGCACAGGCTGCTGGATCCACTGCAGTACCCGGGGCACCCAGCACTCACGCCCGGTGTCACTTTGGCCCGTTCCTCCAGGTCGAAGTTCTGCCCATTTACCATCAGACTCCTCATGCAGCCCAAGAAGCCCCGCTGCAGTGATGTCGTTCCGCCTGCGATGACAGCGATTTAGCCGCCGCATGTCGTGACAAATTAACTGCTTAATTTTATGGTACGTTACTATGGATTAACTTAATTAACTGCAGGAGAGTGGAACATTCATGAATGTATTTGAAATGCTGCCTCATTATCTCGTCTTAAACTGGCCCATTCTAAATCAATTGGCTTCTCACTCTGACAAATAAAATATCTGTAGTTTTGCCCAAGTTACAGAGGCCCAACAAAATCTCCTATGAGTACCTTGGAAGACAATTTGGACAGAACCTACAATCATGGATTTCACCAAACCTCAAATGATAGACGTTTGACCTTTTACACCTAGACTGACTTACTGGACCAAGGCCAATGACATTTAGCACTACGCTAACTGTGTGTGCATCCCAAGCGGTCAGAGGCTCAGAGTAGCACCAAGTGAATAGACAGCATAAAGAAGTATTTGTATTTCTCCAAAACGGAGTGACCACGGGCCATAACCATGCTAGGTGTATTGAAATGATGTTTATGATACAGCATGTACATGTATTAATTAATGTTGAATGTGAATTATGGAAAGAACAAAAGCATTTTTCAGTGTATAGAATATGTATACAGTTAACTGATATTTAGTTTAATATTTACAGGCATCCTCGAGCAGTCATATTTACAAACATTTCTACTCTTTAGACGGAGTAGCCTTTGATTGATTCAGCCCCCCTAAAAAACATTGGTATGCATGAGATCTCAAAATGTGGCTTTACGTACATTGAGAATAGAAGGGGCTGTAAACCCCCTTGTTGAATATAAAGTGTGTGCGGTGCTTAAAGGGCCACTGTCATGAAATAGATGCTTTTTAGTATGTTATCAATGAAGAAACGGCAGCCAATACGGGCCTAAGAGTTTTTTCACCACAAAACGTGATTTTGACGTATAAAGCTTTTTGTAACTCCTGCCATGAAAATCGTCTCGAGAGATTTGTTTTCGAGAAGAAGCAGGATGTGACGTAACGGACAGAAGCGCCCCCAAGTGGACTCACTTGTTTCCATTAGTTTTACCCCCTGGAAGGTAGCTCGTTGTTCTATTGTGTTAGCCAAAATGCCGGCTGGTTGCATTGCTGGATATTGCTTGAACACTCGGGAGGATGGATTTACCTTTCATAAGATTGCAAGGTTCGACGTGAAAAATGGATTGCACGGGTGCAGAGGACGAAAGCTTCGTGGGTTCCAAATGACAGGAGGAGTGTATAGAGCTACTAAAAAAAAAAAATAGTTTGGGGCGGACCACGTAATCGGTCTCTCATAACATAACATAAGATCCGCGTATGAAATGTGTCAATGTGCAGGTCGGACGGCGTCGGGCTGCTGTGTTGCTTCGCCAGCGAAGGCTGCGCTTCTGGCTTGCGGACGGCGGTGGCTCTGAAGAACGCAGCACCAAAGTCTCACTCAGCTGCGTGAGATGACAACCTAGTAGAGCGCCTTGGCTTGATGGCGTTGTTCATCGCGTACTGCGGCGGCTATGAACAACCTCCTAAAGCAGCACGTCCCAGATCCATTATAAGCCAGCATGGCGCCGAAAATGAGCCACACCGGCTGAGGCGCCGCGTGGGGCTTGCGGAGGCTCTGAAGAACGCAGCCGACAATGCCTCACCCAGCCCCGTGCGGCAAAATTGCAGTAAAGTGCCCCGGCTTGATGGTGTTTTTCATCGCGTACTGGGGCGGCTATGAACAACCCACTAAAGCAGCACGGCTCGGCTCTGTGATAAGCCACCTCGGCGCCGAAAATGAGCCACACCGGCCGGCTGCGATGAGCCGCGATGGCTCATCTCCGCCGTGGAACTGGATCGGACGGGGAGGCAGTTTGGCCGTGATTGCATATCATCTGAATATGGCTCAAAACAATCGTGAAATATTGCCCCGGTAACTTCACTCGGTTTTGTGGTGTTCTTTTCGAAAAGAGCTTCCATGTCAGAAGGGGCGTGTTCGTCTCCCATAGTCGGGTGCAGCGCGTGTTTTCATTGGCGAATGTCCAGGTGACGTCACGGACAAAGGATGCAGCCAATATGGCGACCACTTGGATGTCGTTGAATGACACTTCTGCAACTTTGGGCATGGATGATGCGCTCTCCGCTCACATTCATTTTTTCGTATAGACATTGAAGTGAATGTTATATGTATTTTTCATTACAATATCTATTTTAGAATGTTCATAGGGATGACGCTTGACCTTTAACTTGTACAGGGTGTGAATGTAATTTTTTTTATTAGATGCATTTGGAAAGGAAAAAGTAATAATTATTAAAGTCATAATTATTTACAACAGTCAAAAGAGCGAGAGGAAGACTAAAGAAAAGGTTGATGGATGTTGTGAGGGAGGACATGAGGACAGTGAATTTTTTTTTTCTTGAAAGAAAAAAAAAAATTACATGGTAACAATGGGCGGCATAGTGGTGCAGCTGTAGAGATTGGCCTCACAGTTCTGAGGAATGGGGTTGAAATCCCGGCCCCAGTTGTGTGGAGTTTGCATGTTCTCCCCGTGCCTGATGATGGGGTGCAGATGACCAGTGACGATGGTGACCCTTTTTTTTTAAGTGACACGTTAATCATGACAAATTTTTTTAGAGGGTTTTTCCAAAAAATACCACCATCAACGATTAGAGTATCTTGTTTTTTGTCCATGTTGATTTTCCAAGCTGCTTATCTTCACAAGGATGCCTCTAAACTCATGACAAAGGACCACCCTGATTATTACTCATTATTATATTTTAGTTTAGGGTTTTTAATTATTATTATTATTATTATTATAACACAAACCAAATTCCAATCAGGTTGGGACATTGTGTTAAACAAATAAAAACAATGCATACATTTATCCATCCGTCCATTTCCATAGCCACTTATCCTCACAAGGTTCATGGGCATGCAAGTGCCTATCCCAGCTGTCATCGGGCAGGACACCCTGAGCTGGTTGACAGCCAATCACAGGGCACATGGAGACAGACCACCACACTCACAATCACACCTTGTGGCAATTTAGAGTCTCCAATCAATGGATATTTTTGGGATGTGGGAGGATGCCTGGAGAAAACCCATGCAGGCATAAGGAGAGCATGCAAACTCCACAAAGGCAGGGCTGGGATTTGAACCCCGGCCTTAGAACTGTGAGGCCAACGCTTTACAGCTGTCCCACTGTGCTGCCTGTCTTTGTAGTTATTCAATTAAATACAGGTTGAACATTATTTGCAAATCATTGTGTTTTGCTTCATGTTAACACAGCGCCCCATCTTCGTTGGAATTTGGTTTGAAATCCTTTTCTTTCTTGTTTCTTTTCAATTATTTTTCTGTCTGTGATGTGGATCACAGACATGGTGATACCATCATGGTTTACGTTTTGATCCACATTGTGTTTGTTTTTGTTTAATGTTTTCCTATCTTGTGTGCTCATTTATTTAGTTGTGTCTACCTGTTCTTCTCAACCTTCTACCTTGTGTCGAGCAATCGGCTCCCTCGAGCCACTTGTGTATTGTCTGTATTGTTTGTATTTATTTCAGTTTTTTTTTAGTTCTTGTCAGTTCATTGTCACGTTGTAGTTTCACCAGTCATGTCTTGTTCACGGTCTCTTTGTTACTTTATCAGTTTTGTGACTTTATTCAGATAGCTTTTTCCATGATCTGGTTTGCCTTTGATTTGGAATAAAATTTGATTTATGAGAGTTCTGCCTTGCCTCCCTGCACTTGGGTCTTTCATATTTTGCTTTTCCTTCCTTGCCTTCAAAAAACCAAGACATAGCACTTACACTAAACTATTACAGATTAATTCACTTCAAATGTACTGTACCTAAAAGCTATATCAGTCACTCACATTTGAAAAATGTACAGGTGTGGTTTGTCATGCCCGCAGATATAAAGTTACGGGTGTGGTCCACCAGTTATGCCCGCAGATACAAGGTTGCGGGTGTGTATTCTGTTTATAATTATGACTGTACCCTTTTAAGAGCGGAGTCAGGTAAAGTAGGAAGTAGAAGTAGGCTGAACAGCAGCTTTTTGTTAGAGACCGTGTGCTTCAGTGTTAAAAAAAAGAGAAAAAAAGAGGTTCAGGCTGTGGTTCTCTGCGATGGATCGGTTTTCATGTGGGCTGAGTGTGCAACAAGTTCGCAATTGCGCAGTGGCGCAGCTTAGAGGGAACATTGGTCAAGACTATACAAAATAAGCGACATCTTTCCATATCTATGTATTTCTATTCGTAAGAAATTTTACGGGCGTGATTTTTCGTGCTCGACTTTGCAGATTTCCGAGTGCGCACAGGCGCATATGCAGCCGTCAAATCACAGTGACTGCAATATACTGTACAACTAAACGGTACTTAAATTTAATGAATGATGATAATGACTGGATTTTTTTTACAAATGTTTGAAAAGGCTGTTTGCATGGCCAAATGCTTCATTCTGTTTGATTGTCTCTTGTGTTTTAGTGTTGCAATTTTTATTTGTATTTTATCCAGTGTGTCTTTCGCGTAGAGCAAGTGGTACTTGTACCACACTTTGAGAATCACCAATGTTTTTCACCAATGATGTTTACACCATTCAAGGCAAAAGCACAACTGAGTGTTCCATGTGGATTTATTTCACAGTTTGAGAAATTAAGATTAAAGATTAAAATCTTTACTCATGAATTGATTTGCATGGACAGGGTCAAATTTTATAACTCAGCTGTGTAAGAGAGTGGGCATACCTACGAAAAGCTGGCTGCTGATCTTTAAGGGCAGCTGATGGTCTGCGGGAGCTGACAGGAAGCGTGGAGGAAGCTGGTCGACCTGCAACGAGGCTTCCTTGACATTGTGCTCAGCCTTCACGTAGTGCCATTGCCTGTCGTTCAGCAGTACGTGCGACTTGATGGATAGGACCACCGCGCCACTTCCAACATCGAAGGAAAACGACACCATGGATGGAGCTGACGGGCCACAAATGCGCACGAACACACCCACACACACACAGACACAATAGGATGAACAAGAGTTGGCTGAGTATTCTGCATTCAACACAGCAGTGCAATCCCCTCGCTCAGGTTTGTCGACAAACCTCCGCTGTAATCAACAGTAAATAACACCACCTCCACTACAACAATCCACAAGAGCACATGCTTTTGAATAAAAATGCACCATGAACTCGGGTTGCTGGCAGACAAGTACAAGATTCACAGAGCCCCGAGTGCATTCTTTCATTATTTACATACATTTTCATAGCAGATTGCATTACCCTCAAAGAAGGCTTCTAATATTCTAAAGCTCTTGCTGGCTTTGTATGCCTTTATCGAGGTCAAATTCAAGTACTTTCAACATTTTTTACCCATTCAGCTGAGGTATATTATACATTTATACATGCACGCACGCACACACACACACGCATGTGTATATAATGTATGGGAAATTTTGGGCTGGTTTCTGAACAGTGGTCTAATTTTTGGGATTCCTGAGTTTGTGACTTTTATGAGCTGGAAGCCCAAATTATGTAAAAACAAATAAATGGATACTAGAAGATGCTTAAACGAGCAAATTTATGAACGTTTACCTTTTCAAATGGAATTATGTAAATAAACAAAATGGTTCATGAAATTCGGAATGGAATTTCGTTTTACAGGAGTAGAATATTCCTTTTGCCTTAAAGAATGATTTTATATTAAAAAAATAAAAAAATATACAATTGAAATTTAAATATCATAATATTATATATATATAATATATAAATATCATAATTTTTGGGATTCCTGAGTTTGTGACTTTTATGAGCTGGAAGCCCAAATTATGTAAAAACAAATAAATGGATACTAGAAGATGCTTAAACGAGAAAATTTATGAACGTTTACCTTTTCAAATGGAATTATGTAAATAAACAAAATGGTTCATGAATTCGGAATGGAATTTCGTTTTACAGGAGTAGAATATTCCTTTTGCCTTAAAGAATGATTTTATATTAAAAAAATATACAATTGAAATTAAATATCATATCAAGAAAAGGTTTCTCTCTCTCTCTCTCCTCTCTCTCTCTATATATATATATATATTATATATATATATATATATATATATATATATATGTATGTATGTGTATATACAGTATTTATGCACATTACGTAAATAGTAGAGCAGATACAAGTGTTGTTAGTTTTGTTATAATGAAAGACCGATATAGGTGATATGTAGGCTGTATAGTATGTATATTAATAAATGTGTAGACGACTGCATATCATTTTTCTTCAAAGCAATGGAATACAGATTTGACCTAAATGTTAATAACCCTGACTGATTGTGCCTGGCAGGGTAGAACAGAAATATATTTATAATATAAATTGAGAAATAAATTAATGGATAGTAAATTAATGATTGCATGAATAAGAATGAAAGAATGAAATTAAAAAATAATATCTATCAGACCACTTATCTTCACATGTAATTTATCTGGAAATTGAATAAAAAATTTTAATGCAGCATTAAAATACAAATAAAAATTAACTGTTATAATAATAGTCATGATAATCACAATTTAAATTTAATAATACAAATCCTTTATCTGAAAATGTTAATCTTAATTTCTAAGAGGCACCATGAAAATGAAATCAACAATTTCAAGCCTGTGTTTCTTCATTGCAAAAATATGGGACATTTTATTATATGCAAACAATGCATCACTATGGGGGCACAAGCCAATGCAATCTGTAGGCTGGTCCCAAGCCCGGATAAATGCAGAGGGTTGTGTCAGGAAGGGCATCCGGCGTAAAAACTGTGCAAAACAAATATGAGCATTCGTCTAAAGAATCCCATAGGGGATCGGTCGTGGCCCGGGTGAACAACGCCTGCCCACAGCACCGCTAACCTGCAGGGCATCAGTGGAAATTCAGCTATTGTGGGTCGAAGACAAAGAAGAGGAGGAAACCAGATTTGTCATCTGAAGAAGAAGAGGAATGCACAGAGCCTACAACTGAGTGGAGGGACTATGAATGTTGGGACTATGACAGGAAAAGCTCAGGTGTTGGTTGACATGATTAGGAGAAAATTTGATATATTGTGCATCCAAGAGAGCAGGTGGAAATGTAGTGAGGCAACAAATTTAGGAGCAGGGTTTAAATTATTCTACCACTGAGTAGATGGGAAGATAAATGGAGTAGGGATTATTTTAAAGGAAGAGCTGGCTAAGAATGTCTTGGGGTGAAAAGAGTATCAAATCGAGTGATGAGACTGAAATTTTAAATTCAGGGTGTTATGTATAATATGGTTAGCGTCTATGCCCCACAGGTAGGATGTGACCTACAGATGAAAGACAAATTCTGGAAGGAACTAGATTAAATAGTTCTGAGCATCCTAGACAGAGAGAGAGTTGTGATAGGTGCAGATTGTAATGGATATGTTGGTGAAGAAAACAGGGGCGATGAAGAAGTGATGGGTAAGTACGGCATCCAGGAAAGGAACTTTGCGGGACAGATGATGGTGGACTTTACAAAAAGGATGGAGATGGCTGTAGTGAACACTTATTTCCAGAAAAGGGAGGAACATATAGTGACCGACAAGAGCGGAGGTAGAAGCACGCAGGTGGATAATATTTTGTGCAGACGATGTAATCTGAAGGAGGGTACTGACTGTAAGGTAGTGATGGAGGTGAGTGTAGCTCGACAGCATAGGATGGTGCTGTGTAGGATGACTCTGGTGGTGGGTAGGAAGATTGCGAAGACAAAGGTAGAACAGAGAACCATGTGGTGGAAGCTGAGAAAGGAAGAATGTTGTGCGGCCTTTCCGAAAGAGGTGAGACAGGCTCTCAATGGACAGCAGAAGCTCCCGGAAAACTGGACTACGACAGCCAAGGTGATCAGAAAGACAGGCAGGAGAGTACTTGGGGTGTCTTCTGGTAGGAAAGGGGAGAAGGAGACTTGGTGGTGGAACCCCAAAATACAGGAAGTCATACAAGGAAAGAAGTTAGCGAAGAAGAAATGGGACACTGAGAAAACTGAGGAGTACATTGAGATGCGATGCAGGGCAAAGGTAGAGGTGGCAAAGCCTAAACAAGAGGCATATGATGACATGAACACCAGGTTGGACACAAAAGAAGAAGAAAAGGATCTCTACAGGTTGGCCAGACAGAGGGATAGAGATGGGAAGGATGTGCAGCAGGTAAGTGTGATTAAGGATAGAGATGGAAATGTGTTGACTGGTGCCAGTAGTGTGCTAAATAGATCAAGAGAATACTTTGAGAAGTTGATGAATGAAGAAAATGAGAGAGAAGGAAGAGCAGAAGAGGCAAGTGTAGAAAATCAGAGAGAAGGAAGAGGAGAAGAGGCAAGTGTGAAGGATCAGGAAGTGGCAATGATTAGTAAGGGGGAAGTTAGAAAGGCACTACAAAGGATGAAAAATGGAAATGCATTTGGTCCTGATGACATACCGGTGGAGGTATGGAAGCAATTTGGAGATATGGCTGTGGAGTTTTTGACCAACTTATTCAACAGAATACTTGCGGGCAAAAAGATGTCTGAGGAATGGAGGAAAAGTGTACTAGTTCCCATTTTTAAGAACAAAGGCGATGTCCAGAGCTGTGGGAATTACAGAGGAATAAAGTTAATGAGCCACACAATGAAGTTTTGGGAAAGAGTAGTGGAGGGTAGACTCAGGAAAGAAGTAAGTATCTGTGAGCAACAGTATGGTTTCATGCCTAGAAAGAGTACCACAGACGCATTATTCGCCTTGAGGATGCTAGTGGAAAAGTACAGACAAGGTCAGAAGGAGCTACATTGTGTTTTTGTGGATCTCGAGAAAGCCTATGACAGAGTACCAAGAGAGGAACCGTGGTACTGCATGCGTAAGTCTGGTGTGGCAGAGAAACATGTTAGAATAGTACAGGACACGTATGATGGCAGCAGAACAATGGTGAGGTATGCCATTGGTGTGTCAGAAGAATTTAAGTTGGAGGTGGGACTGCATCAGGGATCAGCTCTGAGCCCCTTCCTGTTTGCAGTAGTAATGGATAGGCTGACAGACTAGGTTAGACTGGAATCCCCTTGGACCATAATGTTCGCAGATGATAATATGATATGCAGTGAAAGCAGGGAGCAGGCAGAGGAACAATTAGAAAGATGGAGACATCCACTGGAAAGGAGAGGAATGAAGATTAGCCAAAGTAAAACAGAGTATATGTGCGTAAATGAGAGGGGTGGAGGGGGCTGAGTGAGGCTACAAGGAGAAAAGATAGCACGGTTGGACAACTTCAAATATTTAGGGTCAACAATCCAGAGCAACGGTGAGTGCAGTAAGGAAGTGAAGAAACAGGTCTAAGCAGATTGAAACAGCTGGCGAAAGGTGTCTGGTGTGTTATGTGACAGAAGAGTCTCTGCTCGGATGAAGGGCAAAGTTTACAAAACAGTGGTGAGGCCAGCCATGATGTACGGATTAGAGACGGTGGCACTGAAGAAACAACAGGAAGCAGATCTGGAGGTGGCAGAAATGAAGATATTTAGGTTCTCGCTCGGAGTGACCAGGTTGGATAGGATTAGAAATGAAATGAAATAATTAGAGGGACAGCCAAAGTTGGATGTTTTGGAGACGAGGTTCGAGAGAGCAGACTTCGATTGTTTGGACATGTCCAGAGGTGAGAAAGTGAGTATATGAGTAGAAGGGTGCTGAAGATGGAGCTGCCCGGCAAAAGAGTGAGAGGAAGACCAAAGAAAAGGTTGATGGATGTTGTGAGGGAAGACATGAGGGCAGTTAGGGTTAGAGAGGAAGATGGAGGAGATAGGCTAAGAAGGAAAAAGATGATACGCTGTGGCGACCCCTAACAGGACAAGCCGAAAGAAAAAGATGCAAACCCCAATTTCAATGAAGTTGGGACAATGTGTAAATTGTCAATGAAAACAGAGTAGAATCATTTGCACATCCTTTTCACCCTCTAGTCAATTGAATGCACTACAAGACAATATATTTCATGTTCAAACTGATACATTTCTGGTTTTTTTTTTTGGTTGCAAATATTCACTCATTTTGAATTTGATGCCTTTTATATATTGCCAAAAAACCGGCACAATGGCATGTTTACTAGTGTTACATCACCGTTCCTTTAAAAAACAGTCAGTGTTCTGGAACTGAGGACATGAAAATTTGAAGCTTTGCAGGTGGATTTTTTTCCCCGTTTTTGCTTGATGTACAACTTCAATTACTCCACAGACTCAAAGTCAAAATCTCCACTGTATTTTGGGCTTCGTAATGCACCACACATAATCAATAAGTGATAGGTCGGTATTGTTGGCATGTCAGTCTCGTGTTCGCTCTCATTTACGACTACTACTAATTTTACTAAGCAGAGACATCCATCCAAAAGACATTGCTTCAGAGACAACATACTATATGTTGCTCCAAAACCTGTATATACCTTTCAGCATAGATGGTACTTTCACAGATGTGCAGTCTTGCTATAGACACTAACACCTTGGTGCTCATAACTATCTCTAGATGTTTCTTTTCCTCTGGCCCACAGGCAGGGCTACAATGTCCATGATTTCCTAAAATAATTTTAAATTTGGGTGCCACGGTGCTGCAGCTGTAAAGCGTTGGCCTCACAGTTCTGAGGACCCGGGTTCGATCCTGGCCCCACCTGGATGTCGTTCGCATCTTCTCCCCATGCCAGTGTGGGTTTTCTCCAGGCACTCCGGTTTCCTCCCACATCCCAAAAACATGCAACATTAATTGGACCCTCTAAATTGTGAGTCGGCTGTTTGTCTCTATGTGTCCCGCGATTGGCTGGCAACCAGTTCAGGATGTAC
Organism: Syngnathoides biaculeatus; assembly: GCF_019802595.1. Lineage (NCBI taxonomy): Eukaryota > Metazoa > Chordata > Actinopteri > Syngnathiformes > Syngnathidae > Syngnathoides > Syngnathoides biaculeatus. Next base: position 5,079,580 of record NC_084653.1, on the reverse strand, counting down.
TGTGTGTTGACAGCTGGGATAGGCTCCAGCACTCCCGTGGCCCTTGTGAGCATAAGCAGCAAACAAAATGGATGGATGGATGGATGGATTACAATTTGTTGTGCACGGAGGTTTTAATATCTTAATTCATGCATTGCAGCAAAAATGTAGACAATACAAAAATGGAGTCGTGCTCCTTTGCATTATCGCCATTGTTATGGAGTGTGACTGTTGGCTTACAGGTGAGCTCCAGTCTGGCAAAGTCTTTTAGGCCCAGACTCTCCACAAAAACTCCTGAGGGAGCGCTCGTTTTGAAGTAGAAGGAGATGTCTGAGGCGGGCTCGGCCGGTGAGGTGGGGAAGTAGAGGTACGACGACTCCTGGTAGAAAGCGGCTGCATTCCACATGGACCCTGAAATTAAAGCATGGATTGTAGTTACTGTAAGTAGGATGAGTGTAGAATGAGTACTCAGAGAACTGCTAAGCATCCACGAGCAGCCTATTAGGGCCACAATAAAATGAAACAAAGGTGCAAAAGTCCCAATGTTACAGGAATATAGTTGTAACATCGACAGAATAATCTTTTGTGGAGAAAAGTAGTTATCATTTTTTGAAGTAATGCATTAGTACTGATATCATTAACATTGTATTTATACTATTACTAGCTAGGGCAGTATAGTGGACGACTGGTTGGCACATCTTTGTCACAGTTCTGAGGATCTCGCCTGTGTGGAGTCTCCCCCTTCTCCCCCTGCCTGCGTGGATTTTGTCTGGGTACTCTGATTTTCCTCCCATATCCAAAAACATGCATGGTAGGTTAATTGATGACTTTCAATTGCCCTTGGGTCTGTATGTGTGCGCATTTTATTTTAATACAGTGAGTAAAATAAGTATTTGAACAACCTGCGATTTTGTTCTCCCACTTCGAAGTCATGAAGGGGTCTGAAATTTTCATTTCAGGTGCATGCCCGCTGTTAGAGACATAATCTAAAAAAATAAAATAAAATAAAATAAAAAAATATATATATTTTATATTTTAGGATTTTTTTTACCAAGTTATCTGTATGTTACTCCTGAAAATAAGAATGTGAACACCTGACAATGAGCAAAAATTTTGGCCCTCAAAGACCTGTTAGCCCAGCTCTAAAAATTTTGTCAACCTGCGCTCCACTTATTTTTCTAAATTAAAAGCACCTGTTCCAGATTGTTACCTGCATAACGACACCCGTCCACCTCACACAATCAGTAATACTTCAACTATTATTATACTATAGAAGACCAAAGAGCTGTCTAAAGACACCAGAAACAAAATTGCAGACCCCCACAAGGCTGGAAAGGGCTACGGGGCAATTGCCTAGCTGCTTGGGGAAAAAAGATCAACGGTTGGATCAATTATTAGACTAAAGGCATTACATTACAAAATAGCGTAAGCTATGATGGAAAACTACAACAAATGAGTTTGTAGGCTTGATTAAATTGTTTGTTCTACGGTCTTTTACTTGTGACCAGGAGAAGTTGCCCCAAAAGTAATTTTCCTGCCTAGAATCAAGTCATTCAGTGTATGAGTCATCACTTACTGTCCCCGTAACACCGCAGAGGGCCGATGTGGTAGATGGCCTGTGAGCCGACTCTGCCAATATCACCGATCACTATCTGGCTGACTGGTAGGTGGTCTTTGTAGGAGAGGATGCCAGTGTCGTTGGCCCTGTGACAGAGATTGAACAAATGAGCGAAGAAGAAACCACAAACAGAGGGAGGGCGGTCCCTCAGGGCCCGGATGCCTCGATGGGAACTGAGATAAAGGCTCCAATTCTTCTGCATTAGCGCATCAGGCAAGAGTAAAGACATTAAAGCAATTCATCGTGAGGGAGACAAGCGCCTTTGGAAATATGCAAACAGCTGATTCCAGGCTGGATTTGGAGTTTGGAGTGGATTAATGCAGAAAATGCAAAGACACTTCAAGCGTTTAATATGGCAAAATTCAAATGAAGGCTACTCCTTGCAAAATTTAAAAATAGTTTTTAATATTATCTGAAATCAGTTGGGGCAGAATAGTGGTGTGACTGGTAGGAACTTTCGCCTCACAGTTCTGAGGACCAGAGTTCAAATCCCAGCTCTGCCTGTATGGAGTTTGCGTTTTCTCCCTGTGCCTGTTCAGGTTTTTTTTCTCAGTACTGTATTTTCCACACTATAAGGCGCACCTAAAAGCCTTTAGTTTTCTCAAAATTAAAATCCGGTGTACTTTATATATGGATCAATATTGACCCTTTAGTGCAGCTCCACCAAATGGATGCATAACGTAACCCCAGCCTCTTCTGTAACGTCTATTCTATGCGCCTTATAATGGGGTGCGCCTTATATATGAAAAAACAGTTTTAATATAGGCCATTCATTGAAAGTTCACCTTATAATGCGGTGCGCCTCATAGTGCGGAAAATACGGTACTCTTTTTTTTTCCCACATCCCAATAACATGCATTAATTGCAGACTGAATTAATTGCCCTTTGGTTTGATTGTGACTGAGAAAGGTTGTTTGTCTGGCAACCAGTTCAGGCTGTACCCCGCCTCTTGCCCAAAAGTAGCTGGGAAAGGCACTCCCATGACCCTTGTGAGAATAAGCAGCTCAGAAAATGGATGGATGAATGGATGTATGGATGGATGCATGAAAGCAGTGGGTGGTGTTCAGCTTTAATGTTGAATTAACGCACACAAGTAGCATACATATTATAAGCACTTACTGATACTTTCACATTTTTTCCGAACTTCACTGAAAGAAGGTGAATCAAAACAAATCTCGAGATCACTGGGAGTCACTGAGATATTGATAACATACCATATGTCTGTGTCAGCGTCACAGTTGCAGAAATAGTTCATATCCACACAATTCTCTTCTAGGCTGCAGGAACACTGCTGGATTCCTGGCAGAAATCCTCCCCAATAGCTCCGCCTCTCACCGCGGCGGTCCACCCACCACGACATTGGACTGCCATCTACATTGAAATACCAGTTAATCAGGGATCATCTTGTACTTCAGGCAAATTAAACCTTTCCAGGTATGCCAAGGTACCTAAAACATGCAACCATTTTCTTCAGACAAATGTAGTAATTATACCCCTCCAAGAATACTTCAAGTTTTCAAGAACCTCCACATGAATACGAAAACAACTATGTGAATTAAGCATCTCCAGCAGCCTTGGCTCCTGCCATGTCATGACCGTGGACTACCCACAACAGAGACTGATTAGACGACAGTCAGGGATAATCTACTATTACAAAAGATATCATCATTCATCAGATTTTTCAGCATCAAAGAGGATATACTCTGGAAATCTGACTTTCTAATTGCTTGTTTTTAAATACAGGTGTTAATCGGTTTACGTCAGTCCCAACATGTGACATATTCTTGAGTATTCTTGGGACAAAATCTTCCATTTGTACCGTGTTTTTTCAGCCACAAGCCTCTCAATCTTGGCATACACCGAGTTATTAATTATGAACCTGATTAAACCTGATTCTGTGTCAGCCAACTGACTTCTGAGTTGGAAATGATTAGAGGTTAAGTTGGACATGCTATGTGCGCAGCGGCAATCAAGGAATGACAGATTTCAGATGAATTTCTGGCATGTCAAACATTTGGTTGGGATCAACACTGATGTTACAAGTTACACGTGCACCTATCTCTTTGCATTTTCAGCACAGATCAAGGCACAAATAAAAATTGAAGCACCGTTTTGTGCTTAGGTTTGATCATGAGTGCAAATGGTTGTTTGTCTCTATGTACCCTGCGATTGGCTGGTAACCAATTCAGGCTTCCTGCCCGAAAATAACTAAGATAGGATCCAATACTGTCGCGACCCTTGTATGAATAAGCGGCTCAGATAATGGATGGATGGTTTTAACATTCAGATTTTATGACTATAGACAGAAACACCTTTATATTTGTTTTGACACCAGCTGTGTGTTACCAACATCTACAGGACATGAGTGGAACCAAAACAATCTCAACATACAGTGGAAGCACTCGGGTCTCAGCACTCAACTGCTCCACATGGTGTAAGAACATAAGATAATATAATCCAGTCACAGAGTATTTCCGTGTCTTGCGATTTCACCAAAATTCCCGTTTTCTGAGCTATGAGCGATCGCTTGGTTTATTTTTTGTTTTGTGAGGAAAATTCGAGGTATGAAATAAAAAATGCTGGCGCTGAATAGCAAACACAAAATCCCACTAGTAACTCGCATTTGAGCTAGGAATACCAGTTTAATTACATAATTATCTTGTTAGTCAAGATACCATTGTAGGTATTAAATTACTTTGATACAACACGATAGTATTCACTACAATCAAAATACATCCTGATTCATCACAATTTAAGGACCCATAGCATTCGGATGGAATGTACTGTATTTCTCTCACAAAATCTCGTTATGGCAGTAATTTCCAATCCTATCAGTGTGTTTGGGAGCAACTGATCAAGAACTAATTGCCCTTGGAATAACCCTTTCATCGCCAAAATTAATGCATTCCATGTCTTGCTGTGACGTCAATGACAGAAATGGAGATCAAATGCACTGCATAGGTGGTTTAGACAAACGAATGTACTATGCTATAAAATGGTGATATTTACTCGGAATTTAAACGCAGAATCTACCCACCTCCAAAATTACAACTTTGCAAGCAAAAAAAGTCATATTGGTTGAGTTTATAAACACCTAAGTGGAAATTAATCTGTATGCTCTTACCTCATGGGACTTCCTTCTGCAACAAAGTATTGCAGCGATCAACACACGCCTACTCAAATGCATCTAACCTTTAATCTGAATTTATTGTCTAAAAAAAAAAATGCTGGGGACAATTTGACAAATGGCTCAGATCCGCAAAACAAGGGAGTACCCTTTCAGTGATTTTGAGAGTTTAAAAGTATTTGTAGATTTTTTTTTTCTTTCAAGCTATATCAACTACTTCTATCCATGACGTTTTCTGAACCAGCAAGAACAAAAGGAAATGTGTTGGTCATTTTGTGATGTCAGAAGGCTTTTGTGGAAGCTTATGACCTAAATGTGGATAAATTAAATATGCAGTAAGAAAACAAGCCTAAAATTGCTATTGAGTTTATTTTGGTGGAGATTATTTTGTTGCAGACATCAATTTTAGGACCAGACTAGAGAATTATCTGCATGTTTACAGTATTAGGTAAGTCCTTTACGGATTTGAGGCACGAGGCTGATTTAATGACCTGCTGAATGTGTGAACTGAAGAGGTGAAGGGCATCCATTGTTATGTGCACTGATTCCCAGCAGACATCCCCTCGCGTGACCCGGGTATTCCTCACACAAGGACAAAACGACAGTTTCAACCTTCTAAGTTTGGGCAATGAGCAAAAGATCAGCATGCTGAGTTGGAATTCAGACACCATCTGGCATATTGTTATAATTGATCATCATTTTTTTTTAACCATTTTCACTATTATTTTGTCACATGGAAAACCTGAGAGGTTGCTCAAAGTGAATACAGAATGACTTTGACCTTCAACTGTATTTTTTATGTTGTCTGCATCTCAAGTTTTTCTTTTTCACATGGTTTAAATTTGGAGGAGCAAATACTGAAAATGCTTTTATCATCTACACATTACTCAGCATGCATGCACAGGGTTTATACCAATGCATTTGGACAGCAGCTATGAGATCTGGAACTCTTTTAAAGTTTAAAGTCCTTCACTAGGTTCATGTGCTCTTCAAATATTAATGCTTAAATGCAGCTACAAGGCTTTGAGAATAAAATCTGCTTCATTTTAGCATTTTGGGCCTTGAAATCCAAAGTAATCACAACTCTGCAAACACAAAGATCGTGCTTAAAAAATGCTTGTGTCAGGGCTGCCGCAACAGCTAGCGATACATAACAAGGCCCCTGCGAGTAAAACTAAAGCAAAAAATGACCTTTCAGGGCCTTGTCTGCGAGGTTAAGTACGGTGGCCCCAATCATCACTCACACACATAAGCCTGCGTTGCAAATGAAGCTGGTATGAAGGCAAAAGCCCATTAAGCCTCTTGTCACTAAACATAATCAAGTGTCACATGCTGCAGTGCTCTCTGCCCATCCAGCATGCATTAGGGCCGCATTAGGCAGCGCATTTATGTATGGCCACAAAAGTCATATTAGTCTAAGACTCACAGCGGGACGCAAACACCGGCAATTCTCTCTGAAATCACCCCTGAATAGGATGCAATGACCTATGGCTAACAGTCTAATGCCTTATTAAGACCAAAATGAGAAAAAGTTCCTTTGTAAGCAATGGCAAAAGAGCACAGGAAAAGTAATTTAGTTGAGAACAACATTAGTGTGCAAGATAACGTGTCCGCAACCAAGGTTAGAAATAAAACATTCATTATTGTCTTTAGTGTCAGCTGCCATCCTTGATTGGCTTGATTAGTCTGCCAATTATTTTAAAAAACACTAATCAGCACACGCAAAACAAGAAAAGGCAACAATCAATACTTCCTATACGAGATGTTGCGATAACCTTGGGGAGACGGCAAATTAATGAATGAGAAGCTTGATTATGTTGAGCAAGTGCTGCTCCAAACTCTGCCAGCTGAGCCTGTGGTGTTTATCAATGACAACATCTCGCTTACAAAATCCCGAAAATACAAACTGCAAAGTAATCAGTTTCACGCCTGTTGTTCTATTGGATTTGTAGCTAAAACATCGACCTTTTGGTGATGACTGGACAGCCCACTTTTTTGCTTACTAAATAAAATGTTCACCTCTAGAAAACAAAAAAAAGCAAGATGAATGGAACCTAAATACTTTGTTGTAAAAATCGATTTAGGTTATAGGAAATGAGAAATTGCTCTTTCTTTCAAATGTTTGCATCTAAAAAAACAACACTAATAAACAAATTGATGGTGACAAATCTTCAAATTGTATTACTTTTTTGAGCATCAGCATTTGCAGCACCCTGCATGATACGACCTAAGTGAACTGAACTGGCTCATTGCAAAGAAATTAAAGTTGCTAACTCACTGCTGCATATTGAGGAATTGGATAAATGAGCGTACTGAATCGCAAGCTTGTATAGGTGTTTAATGCTTTGTATTGTACTTGTATTGCAGTGTATTGTACTTAATGACATTCATTCAACCATAAAATGATAGATTAATAGTTAAGGACAAAGGTGGTGGACCTGGGCGAGAATAAATGCAAGAGTGTAGAGTGTTTCAAAAGCATCTTGCTGGCTCCCATTCATTTGAACATAACAACTGCAGTAAGTACTGTGGGTAAATTTGGGCCATAATCCTTGCTTTTTTTCCATTTGCAGGCACATTTTAAATTATAAATACAAATAAATATTGTGGCTGTGAGCAATATAGATGATGACATCACAAATGTTTGTTTGGCCACTTAGTAAATGCTCCGAGGCAATCCCATTATACCTTTGCTTTTCTACTACTACTTAGGAGAAACGGGTTTCAACTAAATACCCAGAAGAGGCACCTTTTGGTCTTTGATTTTAGTTTTGATGCGTTAAGCAATGAATGCGTTATTAGAGGTGTCATATTTTACTGAAAACAAATTTATTGTATTGTATTTGGGATGTTATAGTGTTTGTATGGTGCTTCAGTCGATGTGAAATATGAAGAAAAATTGTCTACGCTGTTCTGAGTTCCAGACGTTTTTCCGCCCAGAGGCCTGAATTCTGGTCATTTAAATTTCTGAATCTTATCTACTTCACTAGTGAAGATCTCCGGCTGTCTCTATGATCCCAAGCCAGTAGTGTCAACATAACAAACGTGTGCTCTCAAATGTGGGAAACCAATTAGAGGGAAGGGGGCGGTCTTTGCCAAATATTGACAAGGCAGATACAAAACACGGTCAAACAGAAGTAACGGTCAGAGGGTGCTTTTCTGGACACTAATATGATTTTTTTTTTTTTTTTTTTAAATCAAATCAATACTTTAAAATAAGTCAATGTTAGAGACTTGACTCTGTGGTGGTCTAAATAGCCAAAATATGGGTCCTTTAATTCTAGCAAAATCAAGTAGTAAAGTAGTAGTAAAGATTTTCATCCCCATGGAAATCTGGAATTTGCACAATAAGTAGAAGAAAAATATGCTCGTGATGCACAATATCATTTGGGTGAATGCTTGACTGTCAGCAATCGCACAATAGCTAAATATAGCAGCAGGATGTTGGCAGTAATCTGGAAGACAATTACTTCTTCACTGTCATCTTAAATGATGACTGCATGGCCCCCACTGACTAACAGCAGTCATTACAGATGAGACGGGGCGAGGAACACCTGCTTCTCGAATCATCCACAATCGCGCATTGAAACATGGACATTAAATGTCTGAACAACATCTGCATTTTAAGTGAACAGCACAGGCTGACGGGAAAGCTGGCAGAAGGAGGTCACGTTATTCAAGCCTCCTCGACTCGGCAAGCAGAGCTTGCCTGGATGCGAGCTCAGGTGTTCTTGGCATAGGAAGGCATCTGTGATCCTGGCAGGCTGGTTGTAACAGCTGTTGTTGATTGTCTTTCCTGTAAATTAACGCGATAAACATCCATAACATCGCTTGATGCTGTCGCAGGGAGAGTGTTTACCTGCCACAAAAATGCTCTTTGTGTCTTCAAGTTTCAATTAACCACGACACAAGACATGTTTTGGAATTGCTCCAACAGAGATTTTGAAAGGAAAACATCTTGCATACAACAAACTGGCCATGTTTATGGAGATACAGCTTCATGCTCCATGGGTTGCAGTTTGTCTCAATCAAACAGAGGAAAAATAGGTTTCGATTTCAGAAAGAAAGCAAAATTCATTGGATAACAGAAAGTTGTGTGATTGATCCTTTGGTTATGAGAGGTAACTTGGCTAGGGTAAAGGTAGTCAAATAAAAATGCAACCTTAAAGGGCCACTGTCATGAAATGCATGAATCTTTAGTATATTAATGAAAAAACGGCAGCCGACATGGACCCATGCGTTTTTTTCCACCACAAAACATGATTTTGACGTACACAGCTTTTATTACATCCCGCCATGAAAATCCACTCGAGGGATTTGTTTTTGAGAAGAAGCAGGAAGTGACGTACATGGCAGGACCGCCCTCATGTGGACTCGTTTGTTTCTATTAGTTTTACCTCCGGGAAGGTAGCTCGTTGTTCGTTGCATTACTGGACATTGCTCAGGAGGATGGATTTACGCTTCATAAGTTTGCAAGAGACCCGGTTCGTCATGAAAAATGGATTGCAGAGGTGCAGAGGACGAGCGCTTCATGGGTTCCAAATGACAGGTAGGTGTGTTTACAGCTACTAAAAAAAATCATAGTTTTTCATAACGTAACGTATGACAGGTGTGCTAAATGTGCCGATGTGCGCGTCGGACGGCGTCAGGCTCACCGGCGAAGGCTGCTGCGTCGCCTCGCCAGCGAAGGAATAACTCTGCGGACAATGCGACACTGCCGTAAAGCGCCCTGGCTCGACGGTGTTGTTCATCGCAGACTGCGGCTATGAACAATGCCCTAAAGCAGCCTGGCTTGGCTTCGTCATAAGCCACACTGGCCGAGGCACCGGCTTTGGCGAAGGCTGCGGGTCGGGCTCGCAGACGGCGGCTATGAACAATGCTGCCACAATGCCGCACTTAGTCGCGTGCAACAACAAAGTGTCCTAGCTCGACAGTGTTATTCATCATGGACGGCGGCAGCTATGAACAACGCCCTAAAGCAGCCCAGCTCGGCTACGTGATAAACCACCTCAGCGCCGAAAATGAGCCACACCGACTGAGGCGCCGCGTCCGCCGGTCACGGCTTAGACGAAGGCTGTCTGTCGGGCTTGCGGACGGCGGTGGCTCTGAAGAACGCTTCGGACAATGCCGCACTCAGCCGCGTGCGACGACAACGCCGTAAAATATCATCTGAATATGGCTCGAAACAATAGGGTAATATTGCCCCGGTCTCTTCACTCGGTTGTGAGATGTTCTCTTCTTCGAAAAGAGCTTGTGTCAGAAGGGGTGTGTTCGTCTCCCATATTAGGGTCCACCACGTGTTTTTATTGGCAAATGTCCGGGTGACGTCACGGATAGTGAATGCAGCAATATGGCGACCACTTGGATGTCATCGAATGACACTTCTGCAACTTTGCGCATGGATGACATGCTCATATTTATTTTTTTCTATAGACATGTGAATCATGTTATATGTATTTTTCATTGCAATATCCATTTTAGAATGTTTATAGGGATGACACTTGACCTTTAAGTGTGAGAAGACTGTATGATTGGGCTGGCAGAACAAATGCGCTACCTCAATGAGCTATGTTGAGTAAAACAGCTGATTTTTTAAAAAGTGCAGTAAAATGCCTTCTGATTTAGTTACAGGAAGTCATAATGTACTTCTTGATTTGGTTATAAAAGAAGCAGATTGATTTGTTACTGGGTTATGGGATGTCAGGTAGTTCCTGATTGGGTTACAAAGTGTCCAGTGCCTCCTGATTGGATAACAGAAAGTCATGTTCTGCCTGATTGGGATCGAGAAACTTAAGTGCTTTCTTTATAGGTTATAGGAAGTAATGTGCTTACTATTTGGTCACATGAAGTCAGGTTCTGACTGACTAGGTGGCAGTAATTCAAGGGGTAGCTTATAAAGTTTATGGCGACTGCTTACTTGTCCTAGTGTATCAAGACAGGAATTGTACTGTATAATCAGATCAACAAAAAATTCTTTACCTTTTGTGTTGAAAAGGCGGGAGCGTTTGCAGTTGTAAACCACTTCCTGCTGGCAGTGCTCCGACCTTGATACAATGGTGTGAAGTTGTTCTGGCGAGGCACCGTAGTCAAGCACCATGACGTGAGGCCTGTGCAGTGATGAAGCTTGGACTCGGACTGCAGTTGTGGTGTTGTGGGCCAACACAGTCCAAACTTTCTCATCTACAAGAAACAAACTTTAACTGAGACAACAAATCCATTTGAAACAATTTCTCTAAATTTCCTCACTAATAATAGGTTTCATTTTCACGCAGGTTAGTGTTCCAGAACAACAATTAAATTACTGCAGCAGGTCTGACTCACCAGTTGAGTACTATTAAATAATTAACCTTCCCTTTTTTTGTCCTGTTTGGCTGTTAAGTCAATCAGAAAGAAAGATATGTATCCCTCTTTATTGGACTTTTGAAGTTGCCACTGTGGTCTCTTTTTTAATTTTGAGAATTACAGACATTCAGTCAAACAAAACTATGTTTTTGAATGGGAAGTGACAGAAAAAAAAAGCATGAGAGATGAGAAAAACCATTATATAACAAGTATGTCATGGGCGTGTCCTTCCTCGGCCCAGTGCGCACTTGGTCCAGTGAGCAGACGTGCCCACCTGCTTCTTGTACACACTAATTACTGTCGATATATATTGCCACATGTGGTATTCTCCTTCGCCAGATCGTTGCACACATTCCCGCAGTACCATGTTCATGTCTTTGATCCTTTGTGTACCAAACTCTGCCTTGTTTACGACCTTGCCTCTTCGCCTTGTGATTCTCACACTGTCGTCTGCTTGGACTGCCTGCCTGTGTATTGACCTAGGATTGAATAAATACACTCCCAGAACTGTACCTGGTCTCGTAAGTTGTGCATTCTGGGTCCAACCCTGTAGTCTGCTTGTAACAGAACAATCTGGCCTTGACATGGACCCAGCCAACTCTGATCTGTTTGCACAAGGCTCTCCAGGCTCAAGGTCTTGGCCTCGACCAACATGAAGAACATTTCCTGACATTTGGTCGCCAGCTGGAACATCAGGACACCATGTTGCGTCAGGTAATGGCCTGGCTTAATTCCCTGCTTGAATCTTCCCCCAGCGGGGCCATTGCCAGCCCGGCGTCCCCGCTGCACATGCAAGTATGTCAAGTCCTTCATTACACAGTATCAGCTCCACTTCGAGCTACCAGCTGCCGCCTTTCCCCTCTTACAGAGCCAAAATTGCTTTCGTCATTTCCCACCTGACGGGATGCATGCGCAATGAAACAGTGGAACCACAATAGAGACACATGCCAGACGTGGACGTTGTCCGTGAAATCCATGGAGCAGGTGTTTCAATATGCGACCCCAGAATGTGTGGCAGTGAATTCCTTAATCACACTGCAGCAAGGCAAGCGCAGCCTCTACAACTACAACATAGACTATTCTAGCAGCCAAAATTAGGTGATTGGCAGGGCGCTCCTAGATGCCTTCTTCCAAGGGCTGTCCCCACTGTGAAGGATCAGATGATCTTACTGGACTTGCCAACAGAACTGGACTCCCTCATCGCTCTCGCTGAGAAAATTGACAAAAGGCTCATGGATCGTGAGTGGGACAACGCCTGGCAGAAGAATACACTTTTCCTTGCCAGGGACACCAACACTCTTCCATGTGCATCTGCTGACGCAGAGAAGCCCATACAGCTGGGCTGCCTCTATTTGTCTCCCGAGGAACATGTACGCCAGCAAAGAGAGGAACGCTGCTTCCACTGCCAGCAGTCGGGGCACACTGTGGCCCACTGCTAGGTCAAACCAGCCGGTACCTCACTACTAGCCTTGACTACGGTGAGTCTCAATCTCATTCAAAACAGCTCTGCCTCGGCGCCGCCTGTGGTCACCTTATGTTAATGGGGGCAGCCACTCCAGGCGACACATTTCATTGACTCAGATTTGGATGCCATTCTTTTAAACTTACTCCATGTTAGGAGCATGGGTTTGAGGTTTTTGGAGGTACAGCGCCCCCGCAACTCTCTCAGTATTTACAGGGGAAATTGAGACTGAGGTTCAGGATGTGCTGAAGGATTCTCACAGCCCCCAAGGGTACCTCGATGACAGGCTGTATGTCTTCTAGCTGCCGATTGGGGCCATACCAATCGAACAGTTTGTCACCCAGCGGATGGCCAAATCGCAGTCAGTGGTAGAGTGCGATAGATGGATAGAAACCTTTTGGTGGCCATGCATCAAATATGGACGTTAGGCAGTATGTCAACACGTGCCCTGTTTGTTTGGTGAGTAAGTCGTCCCACCAATGTCGCTCAGAGGAGTTATGACCTCTCTTCAGTTACGAAGGCTTTAGGCAAGCAAGCCTTGGGCTTCAAACTTGCCTACAACCCAGACTACTAGACCAACATGGTGTAAAATCCACTGCACATGTAGTCCTCACCAATAATTATACAGTATAGTGAAGTCGAGTCTGAATTAATTAGAGGTTTATCATGCTCATGGCAGCAGGATAACGCTCGAGAGCAGGATTTTGATGTGATCGGACTTTCATTGTTGCTGTTGTTTTTATGCTGAATTTGAATCTGAAATCCATTATGAAGGAAAATAAAATAATATAAAAACAAATGTTTGATATAAATATATATCAAATGAATTTTTTAAAAATATGGCAATATTTGAAAACTGTCAAATTTTTCATGGCCTATATTTTCTTAATGGCACAAGATATTTAAAACGTTCTTTCCAAATGGAAATTAAGTACTTGAAGAATCATGTTCTCTGAGGTTTCTGTTGAGATGGTATGCAGCTTAACAAATTTCTACTGAAAATCGGATGAAAATATTTCATTTTACTTAGAAGCCTCCACTTTCTTTTTGAAATGATAAACATGAAAGTCTGTCCCACAGTGGTAACTATTACACATTGTGGTTTATGTTTGTGAAATATTATGTGAATAGGGGGAATGCGCCTACATCATAAAATCATGTGATTTTCATTGAAGCCGCCATACTGCCAGTCAAACAAAGCATTGTTGAATATTAATTCCGTTAAGATTAAACGAAAATATGTCTGATAGCATGACATTCAGAGTTTTGTCCGATACCGTTAAACATTTAGAAGACGATAAACAAAGGTGTGTGGAAAAATTAGAGACACTTGGCATAGAGGATCCATTTTTAATGTCGAAGTTGATGTTTTCTCCAATTGACTGTTAATTCGCTTCCCTACCTTGGACAGCTCAATAGCCATGTATCTGGTGAATAAGTTGTTGAGATTTACACAGAAGAGTTTGAAAGCGAATAAAAGTCAGGACACATACAAATACTTTGTTGCTGGATGGGTCATAGATGTTGAGTCCTGTAGAATGGAACGAAATAAGTCTCAACTTGTGATGGCAAAGGTAAGTTGCAACTTGCAATAGTAGATCTTATCTATGTTTATTGTACCATAGTGTAATTCAACTTGCATAAGTCAGGGCATTAAGGTTATTGCCGATATAGAAGACCTCACGATTTTTTTAAACTGACATCAAATCTAACTGAAGTGTTTGAATCTTAGACTTTATTATGCCTGTAATCAAGAAAACAACTTCATAAACTGATGTTGCTGTTTTTTAAATATTATGGTCATCCATATCCCGTTCGTGGAAAAAAAATTAGAACAGGGAGTCACGCTTACCTCCGTAAAACTCTCTGTGACAGATGGTTTATTATTATTATTTTTTAAATACGCATTATTGTCAAATGAGTCAATTTGGCATTATATATATTTCTTTATAATTTGAAATTGAGAAGAATAATTCCTACCTGAAATGAAATGATCACTACATTGGGGTGTATTCCGTTGGGCACCGTCCATCCCGTTTAGGTTGCTGAAATACATCGATCTTTTCAGCTGGTATTCGATGGAATGGTATCTTTAAAGAACTGTCTCGTCTATTGTGACAACCAATAGGACTACAGGTTTCACAACATTATGAAAATCTGTTATGGTCCAGCGACTCACTCCTGGACAACTGAGCGGCTTTGTTGCACAAGTAAAATGGTGTCATAAACCAAAGGGAACATCCCGCGCACCATCTCTATACTTCTTTAGTATTTTCAAAAATGCCTCTTTTCTGTCTATGGTAGCATGTGCAACAGCAGCAACACCGCTTGTTGGGTTGACCCTTAAAATTTAAATACACTAACCTGCCACTCAAGTTTTCAGCCGACTGGGAACGGTTGCAGTAGAGCCATGGCAAATTAATTTTCACCGGAGTCAGCTCTCCCACGGAAGAGGATGGAAATGATCAAATTCTCCATCTTATCATTCAGTTTCCTTGACATTGTTGTGATGTGTTTGGCCGACTTCATATGACTTCGCAACGCATCTCCTCCCATGATAGATAGGTTAATGAGTTTACCGCATGGAGAACGTTTCTCAGTATGAATCTCGCAAGGTGCCACCCTCCCCCGGTACAACTCATTTTCTAACCACGTGTTGTTTAATCGTCACTTTTCCTGGCATATCCGTAACTGGAAGCTTTGTTTGTTTCACCGAGCTCAGATGCACACTACCTCCACGCTTTGATGAAATGAACAAAATGACGTCACTTTGAGAAATTTCGCTTGACAGGTTTATTGTTTTAATTAAACACATGATAAACAATATGCATGTGGTCTGGCCCTTTACCAGATTGTTGTACCTTCATGTCACATTCCTGCAATCCAATGTTCATGTCTTTGATGTCTTTGTGTACCAAACCCTGCCTTATTGACAACCTTGCCTCTTTGCCTTGTGATTCTGACACTGTTGCGTTTTTGGGCTGCCTACCTGTGTATCAACCTTGAATTGAATAAATACGGTACCCGAACTGTACCTGTTCTCGTGAGTTGTGCATTCTGGGTCCAACCCTGTGGTCTGTTTGTGACATAACACAATGACTGAAACGTTGGATTCGAGTGTTGTATGGGTCGGTAATGTTACACTCTGTGAGGAAAGGGCAGGACAATTTAGGACAGGACTGGACAGGACAGGGACAGGAGGAGAAGCATGTAGGACTGCTGTCGTGGACAACTGTATAACTTAAGTGTGGTGGGAGTCGCTATGAAAATTACAGTATAAAAATCTGTTGGGCCAAAGTCCAAGTGAGTGGTTACCTAAGAAATTCAGGCAGTTATAAATGATTTGTTGCAAGTGAGTGGCCCCTCACCCACGGAATAAGTCTTGGGGTGTGTGTCTACAGACACATGCATGTGAACTGACAGTGTTTACCATGCACAAGAACCGTCAAAAGTGTCCGGTAAATGGTGCGCCTGTACCGTGGGAGCTGGGGAGCCCACCCCACCCACTCAAGAGGGGTTGGGGGTTCTGGGGCAGGAGTCCACCCATAGAGTAGCTCGATGGACGTGACACCTCAGACACTGAGGGATCCATGGTGGTCCACTGGCCTCGTTGAGGTGCATCAAAAACTGGGCACCCAGAGCAGGGACCCCACAGCCAACCTCCTTTCAACCCACAATCCTATGCCCTCCAGAGATTGGTGTGAGTAGAGCATGAAAAGAAAGGGAACCCAGTGTTTTTTAAACTTGTGTCCAGTGCAGCTGTGTGTTTTATAATGCTACGGTTCAAATGTGATTACTCGGCTCGGCTAATACAGCAGTCCACTCACAAATTAATTGGTGACAAATCTTGTAACAACTACCAGTAGAAAGAGGGGTCAAGTTAACTGACAGCTGTGGTGTATATTACATTGTCTTTCGATGAATGATTCTCACCCGAGTCCAGTCTCGTGGGACGGCAAGTGGCTTTTTTTTTTTTTTTTTTTTAAATCTGAGGTGTACCTTAGCATTTACACAGTTGTTCACAAGTTCTTGGATTTTTTGGGGGACATTAGAAGTAATGATTGAGGTTTGGTTCAAAGTTTTGAATGTTACCATTCAAAGAATCTTATCCCTCTTTTAAATGTGGTTATTGGTCCAATTGCAAAATGCTTTGATTTCCTGATTATGTCAACTGCGGTGAGAGGGGTTACAATTAGTAACTGTTGCGACTGCATAATTACACTGTATAACGTGTACACGTATGAAATCTCTAGTATTTGAAGTCATTCAATTTTCATCATGTAAGGGCCTAGTCATTATGAACAGCCCTCAGAAATGGTTAGTTTTTTCCTAAAAAGAGCATCAGATCTGCACAGAATTGAAAATCCAACGTTGTTGTCCTTTTCTTATTCTCCCACAGGACTGGGTTCTCTTCGTCTGTGTGTTTTTCTAATAATAATAATAATAGTAATAATACTAAAAGAAAAAAAAACATTTCTAAATGATCCTGGATAAATTTACAGATCGTCACCATAAAGTGCTCGTACTCGGGCAGGAGGATGATGCCGGCTTATAAATGCAGACATATCTCAGCATTACAGATGAGGCCCATCTGTGCATTCGGTGACATTTACCATCCATGCGAAACCTAATTAATTCCCCTCTGCACCTGTCAGTCCCCCCGCCCTTCACACCAAAACTAAGAAAGAGAATAGCAAATAAGCAATATTCCCAACTAGCTGATCCTTTGTTTGAATAGTAAAATTAGATAAGGAGTCCATTTTAACTGAGCTTGCCGTACATGATGTTTGCTTTTCCTTAGAAAATCCCTTCTCACGTCATGATTATGCATATCAGGCCGTCACGCTGAGAGCTATTTGCATCTGGGATGTATTTTGTAATTGAGGTCAAGTTGAGGGATCTCCATGTATCGAAAGACAAAAAAAAAAAGGAGGCAGTAGCATCTCATTTTTGGTGGCGATGTCAAAGTGTGAAGTTAAGATGTTTTCTGGGCAGTGTCAAAAGCAAGCATTTTTCTAGTGAGCAAATCGATTCAAATATCGATGACCACACTCGTTTTGATAATGATTGATAACAGTAAAACTGTGGTTTTCAAACTGGGGGGCTTGCTCCCTAGAGACACGTGCCCCCTGCATGACAATTTCTCAATTCCCACCACCCGGCTTCCAATTTTTTTTATAATTTTCAGTGCTATCACCCCCATCCTCCATGCCAGAAACAATTTGAAGCGGCGGTGGTTTGGAAAAAATTAACCTCCAAAAAGGGCGCGCACCCAAAAAGTTTGAAAACCTCTCCAATATAATGAGATAGATACTTTAGTTTCAGTTTCAGGCCTAGCAATGGAATGAAATATCGGTGAATATTTATTTACACTTTCAATTTGTTGCATTTTTGGTAAACTTTGCCACTTGTGAGTGAATGATCATCCCTTCAAATGCTTGTGAAGTAATTTACCATGCTATATGTCAAAACGTTATTGTGGGTAGGAACAAACAAACAAACAAAAAATACTGTTTCTTTTTCAGATTTTCCAATGTTATGATGCATCCACCACAATCATTGCAAAGTATCAATATCAGTCTCTGCGATACTGGCACTGTATTTACTTTAGTATTGGACACCTGCAGTATCGCAGACCTCTAATTGGAATCCCATTGTGCTCGTCAAGGGAGAACTCACCTGTCATGTTACAGTACACCTGAGTGGCCCCTAGGGGTCCACTGCCATCCGGGTCGATGGAATAGAAGCCTGATGAACCGCCGTTCAGCTGGTAGGCCTCGCAGGACGACTCATAGATGGCTGCAAAGATGGAGCAATTTTCAACTCTAATAGTCCCATTAAGTTAGAATGAAAAATAATACAAGGACTTCCTAACCCTGATGTCATTTCACCAACCGTTTTCTGATGTATTTCTTCCACAGCTATTTGTGGCTGACCTCTTGTCTTTGTGCAGCACATATAAAGATTGTGAGGCCAGCTTATAGTTTTATATATTGTACTTCGAATGACCTATAGTTACAGAGAAAGTCCAACATTCAAACACAATAAAACACACACAAGCCACAATTTGTAATTATCATAATTCTTAGTTTTGTGGTGCAAATTCTTTTGAGATCCTTCAAATATACATACTCATTCAGTGGCAAGATGGCCAGTTTTGTATTTTTTAAAAGTTTTTTTTACATATAATCCAATATGAATTACTTAGAAATGGCACAAAGGACTGCCATTAGAGAGTGAAGATATGATTATCATTGTAATTATTGCTTGTTGTAAATATTGTTTGATTGATTGTTGAAATACGCCTCATTCTGAGATTTTTTTGGTGGGTATTTTGATATGGATTCTTTCAGGGGCATGGCCAAGCCACTGCCCTGGGCGGGGCTGCCTCTGGCAGCAGTCCCACACCTGTGCCGTAGGGACGCTAATTAGACCAGGCATATCATCCTTGAGTTTGTCACTTTCATGCGCCATTGTGTGTGACACTGCATCATTGTGTGTGAGTATGCAAGGATTTTGTAGGGTATTCCACTCGATACAGTGTTCCTGTGCCACTATCGTTAAGTCTGGTTTTGTTCGTGTTCAAATTTTTGCCTCATACTTTTTGGAACTTGTTTCAGGATTTTTGGACTTTGACTTATTGCCGTGTGTTTTTGTGCTTCTGCCTTTTTGGACTGCTTGTGACCTCTGCCTGAATTAAAACCACCCTCAACACCTGGCCTCGGAGTCCAGCATTTGGCTCCAGCCCCATGTCGCATGCGCATGACAGAACGAATTTGCCAGAAAAGGACCCACGAGGTAAAATGCGGCATCGCTGGTCTCGCCGCTGGGCTGCCTCCCAGTGCTTTCAGCTTTCCAGGCAAAGCGTCCCCTATACAAGTGAGCTCTTTCATTTTGTCCTCTCCTAACTTGACATCTGTACCACACTTATGCGATGATTATCCCCCATGCTCAACCTGTTCACCACCACGTATTGCTGGACTCAGATTTTCCTAAATTTGAGGAGGACCTGGACTTATATGACCGCCTGCCCGATTCTGACTCATAACCTGATTATGTTTTTTGTCCCACTCAATTTGTTTCACCTCCCCTCGTTTCCAGGCCAATGCCGCTTCCTCCAACCTTTTGTGGGGCACCCGTTTGCCCATCTACCTGGGGCCCCGCGGTAGCCAAAGGCGGCGCCAAAGTAGAGTACAGTTTTATGTTTCCCACTACACTCAGACCAAGCCGCAGCCGACTCTCCCCCACTCCTCGCCGGGGACCAAGCCGCAGCCGACTCTCGCCCATGCCTCGCTGGCGACCGAGCCCCAGCTGACTCTTGCCCACCCCTTGGTGGCTACCGACCCCAGGCCACCTCTTGCTCATGCCTCGTTGGCAACCGACCTCAGGCCGCCTCTTGCTCATGCCTCGGTGGCAACCGACCTCAGGCCGCCTCTTGCTCATGCCTTGGTGGCGACGGACCCCAGGCCGTCTCTTGCTCATACCTCAGTGGCGACCAACCTTGCTCCTGTCTGGGTGGCGACCGATCCATGACTGCCTCTTGCTCCTGTCTTGGCAGCAACCCATCCACGGCCGCCTCTTGCTCCTGTCTCGGCAGTGTCCGATCCATTACTGCCTCTCGCTCCTGTCTTGGCAGCAACTCATCCACGGCCACCTCTCGCCCACGTCCCAGCGGTGACTGACCCACAGCCAACACTTGCACACGCCTCGCCGGCAACCGAGCCACAGCCCACGCCTCATCGACCCATCCACGGGAACCTGTCTCGGCAGGGTATCCATCCACGGCTGCCTGTCTCGGTGGCGACCCATTCACGGTTGCCTGTCTTAGCGGTGACCCTTCCATGGCCGCCTGTCTCGGGGGCGACCCATCCACGGCCGCCTCTTACTCATGTTTCGGTGGCGACCGACCCCGGACCCCCTCTAGCTCTTGCCTCGGCGGCAATCGATCCGTAGCCGCCTCTAACTCCTGTCTCAGTGGCGACCCATGCACGGCCACCTCTCATTCCTGTCTCGGTGGCGACAGATCCATGGCCGCCTCTTGCTGTCATCTCAGCGGGGACTGATCCACGGACGACTCTCACCGCGTCTCGGGGGCGACAGATCCACAGCAGACTATAGCCTATGCCTGGCCGACGACCGATCCACAGCAGTCTCTTGCAAAGGACCCACAGCCAACGCTCACTTATACAACTCGGCGGCGACCGATCGACAGCCGATGCTCACCCGCGCCTCGTCAATGACCAAGCCACAGCCAAGTCTGGCCCATGCCTTGCCGGCGACTAAGCCACAGCTGATGCTCGCCTACGCGGCGGCGGCAATTGATCCACAGCCGACTCTTGCCCACACCTTGGTGCCGACCGACCCTAGACTGCCTCTTGCTCATACCACGGTGGCGACTGACCCCAAGCCGCCTCTTGCTCATGCCTTGGTGGCGACCGAGCCCAGGCCACCTCTTGCTCTTACCTCAGTGGCGACTGACCGCAGACCTCTAGCTCTTGCTTCGGTGGCAACCTATTCATGGCCACTTCTCAGTCCTGTCTCGGCGGCCACCGATCCATGACTGCCTCTCGCTCCTGTCTCGGCAGCAACTCATCCACGGCCACCTCTCGCCCACGTCTTGGTGACGATCGACCCATAGCCCACGCTCGCGCACACCTTGCCAGCGACTGAGCCACAGCCAACTCGTGCCCACACCTCGGTGGTTTAAACAGTGGGCCCTTAATTACACTGAGTCACATGTGACCCAATGGGTTCTCTTGAGTTAAAGGTACCTTTCCATCACTGTTTTTCTATTTCATTTTGATAATCTTTTATGTCCTTTTTATCTGTTTTGCATGGTAAGTACTGGTTAGTCATACAAATGCCCCAAATGCCCTTTTTCAAACTTTTCTAGTTGGTCCCGGTTGGCATTTGACACAGTCGGATTTTGCATTATCATGCAACATGTAAAATTATCTTTGCTCTGATTGTATTTCTCATCTTCCCTAATTTAAATATGGAAACTGAAACTATCTTGGATCTGATTGGTCCATTTCAGAGGGTCTGATAGATTGTGTTGTTGCCTCCATTAGTGCTTAAGTCAGACTGTATAGATGTGGACTCCGTGGCCGCTCATACCGACAACTTGTTGAAGTAGTCTGAGGTGGAAGAAGCTAATCAGTCTGTTCCAAATGAAGCAAATAAATGTTCAGTGTCTATAAATGAAAATTAATGAATAATAAATCATCCTCAGAATCTTCTCCTCAAAGAGAATTTATCTGCTGGTGGCTTCCTGACAGGCAGGACGGAGGAAGTGAGGCTTGGGGACACCACCTCATCCACACACACAACCAACACCCGGGCGCCCCAAGTATCTGTCCTTTCTCTGCTGCCCCTCTCTCTCGTTCCAAACGACTGCACCTCAATGCACCCAGATGTCAAACTACTGAAATTTGCAGACCACCGTCATCAGCCTCATCAAAGATGGTGATGAGTCTGCATATCGACAGGAACGGGAGCGGTTGGAGCTTTGGTGGGTCAGAGACAATCTGGAGCTGAACACGCTCAAGATGGTAGGATGATTGTGGAATTCAGGAGGCCTCCTTTACCACAGCTACCCTTCACACCCTGTCCAACTGCTCTGTGGCAACTGTTGAGACCTTCCTAGGAATTAGTCTCTCAGGATCTGAAGAATGAGACCGATGTCAACTCCATCCTCAAAAAGGCCCAGCAGAGGATATACTTCCTGTGGCTTCTGAGGAAGCATGGCCTGCCACAGGTGTGTAACCCAAGTTGGTACAGGTAAAATTTCAGTATAATAGAGTAGCAATTAGGTTATAGGTTTTCTTTATGCAATGTGGTGAAATATCTGTTAAACTGTGTGCTAACTTTATTTTCTTTTGGAGGGATTTGGATTTAAATGTGTTTGATTCATTTGTGAAAAAGAAATACTTTGTCATTTTATTGTTGTAACCATCGTTTAAGAAGGACAGGAAATTGCGTGTTGAGGAGACACAGGGAAAAAGACAGAGAGAGAAAAGGCTGGTACGAGTGGTTGTTGGGGGCAACGAAAGGACAAAGAAAGTGAACGGTGGACATTTATCAAAAGTTGATCGACGTGTTCAACAAGGACTGTTGAAAGTTCAACTGGGATAGTATGTCGTGTGAGTGGACTACTCAAATCACGCTGTAACGTGGTTGAGTTAGCCTCTACTATAGGGGCTAAGTGGGACTTGGCTTGGGCGCTAGCAACTAGCTAGCAAGGCCTGTGTTTTTGGACCACGAAGGAGAGGAAAAGGGCGCTAGTATCGAACTAACGCGGCTAGCGAGGCTGTGTTTGGACTTCAAGGAAGAAAAAGGGACGAGGACCGTGAGGACGCCGGACAGAGGAAAAACCACCTTCACCTTTCTTCACTCCTGCCTTGGGAAGCACTGCAGTGACAATGGGGTTTGAATTTTGTTTGCTTGCCAGCTATATTCATATTTGTTTGGGCCCTTAGCATGTGTGCATTGTGTACCTGTTAAATTGACTTTGTTTATTTGATTGTTGTGTATACATGTTTGATTTTTCCATCCTTTATTTTGTTATGAAATGTTCACACTTTTTGTTACATTACCAGGTTTATTATTTGACCATCTACAAGACAGTTAAAATAGTGGTGAGTTTATTTGGTAGCTTGATTATTTAAATTAGGATAATATTAGCTCATAAGGGGAAATATTATTTCAGAGACTTTTGATAGAGAATTAAATGCACAAGTAAAGAGTAAATTTGTAATAGACATTTGGAGTAATTAACATTGAGTTAATTTATTAGTTTCGTACATTGGAGTAAGAAAAGAACTCAGGTGGCTACCTCGTCAAAGTATTTTATACTAGAGAGGAGCTACAGGTGCAACAACAGTCATCAAATCAGTCCTGGTGTTTTGGTCCTGACACAAAAAAGGACAAACCCTGACTGGAATAGACAACCAAATTTGCTGAAAAGTCAGGTCAGAAGCTATTCCAGAGCCTTTTCTTAGGTAGCCACTACCGATCAATACAAAGTAAAAGAAACAAACATTCCAATACCTTCTTCCCTCTTGTCATTGAATTGCTAGAGGCTACAGCACATTAAGACAAACAGTCGCACTCACAATCACACCTCGGGGCAATTGAGTGTCCAATTAATGTTGCATGTTTTTGGGATGTGGGAGGAAACCGGAGTGCCTAGAGAAAACCAACGCAGGCATGGGGAGAACATGCACACTCCAAACAGGTGGGTCCGGGATTGAACCCGGGACCTAAGAACTGTGAGGCCAACGCTTTCCAGCTGATCCACCGTGCCGCCGGATTCTGATTCATCAAATATTATAAATATTGAGTTGTTAAGTTTTACTGTAAAAAAAAAAAAAAGGAGGCATACTTATAGACTGTAGTCTCGCTTGTCATGTGTGGAATTGCCGCTGACCTTAATTTTACCAACCTCAAATCTTCAGAGCCTTGAATATTATTAATTGTGAAAACCGCGTTGGCAATATCAAATCTTGTTGTTTACAAGTTGTTTAGGGGTTCAAAGGCTATTTCTTTCAAATAAGACAAAAAAACACATAATGTGATTATGATAATGATTCTGGTGAAAGGGGACCTTTAAAGGAGTAAAACTATTCTTAAGGAGAATGGTCATATGAATACAAAATGGAAGGGCTAATAATGTTGATGTTCACTTGTGATGGATTTATACTCGGCTGGGAAGCTTCTGCATCAATACAAAAATTTATATTTACACTTATTTGGCAATGAGCTTTTTGTTTGTTGTTTGAACAAGACGTATCCAAAAAGTTCTGAGCGGATTAGGATGAAAGCTTGTGGCTTGGAGCCAGGGAAGACTTAAGATGAGTTTTGATGTTGATCCAGGAGTTTTCTCCTGCAAACTTCAAGGTGATGGGCAGTTTCACAAAATGTTTTTTTTAAAATGTTTTTAAAGTAGATGTATCCAAATTGATAACTGGCAAACTTGAAAAAAAAAATCAGAATAAATAAACTTATTAAAGTGTAACCTTATACTCATAGCCTGAACATTACATAGACCTGTATGAGTTCAAAAGCATCATAATGCATATGTCAGCAATTTTCTTGAGACATCAGCTCAGTGACCACTAAAAAGACTAAATCTACAAGTGAGCTTTGTAGTTTGTAGTTGTTGTTGAGATCCCACCCTAGAAGGGTAACCTAATGAGTAAAAGTCTAGTGAGCATTAGTTAGCACATCTGCCTCAAAGTTGTTTGGACTTCTTGCGTTCAAAGCCGCGTTCTCCATCTCCAACACTTCCAAAACATGTGGTAGGTTAATTGAAGACTCTAAATTGGTGTGAATGTGACTGCGAAAGGTTGTTTGTTTATATGTGCCCTGCAATTGACTGGTGACCAGTTCAGGGTATACCCCGCCTCCGCCCAATCAGCTGGAATGGCCTCCGACACACTCATGACCTTTGTGAGGACAAGCAGTATGGAAAATGGACGTATGAATAGCCACACAGCTTGCCACATCAAATCAGTCATGAATAAGCAAGCCGATGAATTCAAAATGTACTGTATTACATTCAACTCATTTTACCAAACCGATGCAAATGTAAATAGCATGTAGCTAAAAGTTGAGTAGTGAATAATTTTGTTTCATTTTACTGTAGTTCACTCATTTACACTTGTGTAACATTGTCACAAAATAGCTAGTGTTTCATTTTGTTGCTTTCCTCATATCATTATGTGTCATTATGATTAAAGAACTGCACTTTGAATTGTTTTAGGACTTGAATCCAAAATCTCAAAACCTGTGCAAATATTGCATTCAGCAAACAAGTATGTGTGTGTTTCTAATGTTGTGGCCAAACAGTGCAACATTTTAGAGGCTCTGGATATACATGTTCAGGATTGTTTTAAACAATTTTTCCCCCTCCAGGTAGCATGTATTATTTATTTATTTTAGAAACATTCCTGGCTTTTCCTAGTAGATTCTACTTGGGAAAGTTTAACCTTTAGGGGTCACTTGAGTTTATGCTTTTTAAGCAAGGAGTAGATAAAGAGTGACATATCAGGATTTGAAAAATGTACTAAACTATAGTATATGTGTCTCTCAGTATGACGCTTTACTTCTTTTCACCTCTCATCCACAGTGGCCGTGCTTTTAATGCATACTCATTGCTAGCTATCTTTAATTCAAGGGATGCTCTTTTCTGTCATGTTTCATCAAACATTTAAAAAACAAACAAAAAAAAGGTTCACATTTGCCAACATAAAAATAAGTAAATCAGTATTCTGGAGCATGAGGTACAGGCATCTGCATGGCAAATGTCAAGGTGATGATACAGGATGTCAACAGACAAATAAATGAATTTAAAAGAAAATAACAAAAATGTCAATGTGTACAGAGGTCTAATAATAATACTATTTATTGCCTGCGGGACAAACCCACAAAGTGAGATTAGTCATCAAGCCATAGACACTCAGAACTTGTCACGTTTCAATGATGATGGAATGACACAGCCTCCCTGGAATCCAAATGTATGTATTTATATACTCCATCCATCCATCCATCCATCCATCCATCCATCCATCCATCCATCCATCCATCCATCCATCCATCCATCCATTTTCTTAGCCGCTTATCCTCACAAGGGTCACAGGAGTGCTGGAGCTTATCTCAGCTGTGATCAGGCAGGAGGCAAGGAACACCACGAACTGGTTGCCAGTCAGGGTATATGGAGACAGACAAAAGTCGCACTCACAATCACTACTAGGGGCAATTTAGAGTGTCCAATTAACATTGCATGTTTTTGGGATGTGGGAAGAAACTGGAGTGCCTGGAGAAAACCCACACAGGCACGGGGAAAACATGCAAACTCCATACAGGCGGGGCTGGGATTGAAACCTGGACCTCAGAACTGTGAGGACAGCGCTTTACCAGCTGAACCACCATGCCTATTTATATACTCCTCTGCCATATACATATACAGTATCACTCACATTTGACGAGCGCGACTGTGCTCGCGCGCCTCCGTGCTTGCAAATTTGCACAGTTGAGCATGAAAAATCACGTGTAAAATTTGTTTCGAGTAGAAAAAATAGATATTGATATTTTGTGTAGTCTAGACATTCATTTACGCGTTTATTTCATAAACGTTGTTAATTAAACAAGCCTGCTCCAAAACAACCAGTATTCACCCGGAAACAGGAAATGCAGGTTAACCGTACTGAGCATGTGTGGAAGTTGGGCCTAAAGCGCATGTGCCGAGCCGCTTCACGTACTGAGAGGGCATTTACGTCAAAAGTCATCAACATAATGAGCCATGTCAAAGGAAATTCAATTACACCAGGGGTACTCATTGCATCGATCGTGAGGCAGTGTGATGGCGTGCCCCCCCCCCAAAAAAAAAAGACCTGCGACTATCATCCACCTCGTCGCACATAAAGGCGTGTTCTAGGAAGCTAGCCTCCTATTTACGGCGGTCGCGGCGATGCATGGACCCCCGCCCTCAAAACAATTCATCACGATTGCCGACAGGAATGCTTGTTACAATGTATCGCTACCTTGTTGCCACTAACGCCAATTATGTTGAGCTAAACTTTAAGCATTTTCAAAACATTGCAGGTATAGACTTCATGTTTATTCCTTGACAGGCCAGTGCATTTAACTTTTCTTCAGATAAAGTTTGTCAGATCAAGAATTTTTATTGATGAAACATTTTAAATACCGTTTTAAATTATGTTCTACTAATATCAGTTGAAATTGGAAATTATCATTTCTGAGTTTGAAATTTTAGTTTTCTATTTTAGTTATGTATTTGTTCATTTTATTTTTAATTTACAGTTATGTTATATTACTCCAGTAAGTTATTTGAAGGTCTTGAGATTCCATCCCTAATCACACCCGCATTTTTATCTGCGAGCATGACTGACCACATTGGTACATTTTTCAAATGTGATGACTACAGTATCCAACTCAAAGTGATACAAGAGCTCAACGTGTTGGTTTTTATTTTATTTTAAGTTTGACAAGTGACATGTTGATTATTCATACCACAAGGCGTTCTGAAGGTCTATTGTGGTCACTTTCAGAGTGGTGTTGTGGCTTTTAAGATGACATTTACAGGCATTCTATGGGTTAAAAAGAAGCAACGTTTAGGGCTATTTCATGTATGTGAAGCAGAGGGAAGATGGTCAATCAATCAGTGAATTCACAAACACCCAATATACATCTTGTGCACGTGACGTTACAGTTTGTACAGCGCCATATTGCCAGTCAAACCTTGCCGCTTGGAAGTGTGGGAGTCGTTGAACCGGAGCAGATTTTTCAAATTGCCCGAGACCTATTGTGCTGTTGGTTGTCACAACAGACGAGACAGTTCTTCAAAGATATCATTTTGTAGAATACAAGCTGAAAAGACGAGAAAAGATCGATGGATTTCAGCAATTATTCTTCTCAATCTCAAATTATCAAGAAGTATTTATAATGCCAAGTTGACTCATTTGAGGACAATGCGTATTTAAAAAAAAAATAAACTGTCACAGAGAGGTTTACGGAGGTAAGAGTGTGGCAGCAATACACTTCCATGTAAGGAGGAGATGACTCCGTGTCAGAATTTTTTTTTCCAATCATAGTAAATGAATGCGAGTTTGTGTAAAACCAGGGGTCATTTATTTAAATATTGGTATTTGTGTTGAAAAAAATCTGAGTAGGTCCATCACTATGTGGGATTTATTCCTGATTGAGAACAGATCCAGCAACGAAGTATTTGAAAGCATCAAGACTTTTATACACTTTCAAACTTTTCTGCGTAAATATCGCCGACATGTGTATCCAGTTGTGCAAGACAAGCGGAAGGCAATTAACAGTTCACAATTTTATCGGGAAAAACATCGATTTTGGCATAAAATATCGATCCTCTATGCCAAGTGTTTCTCATTTTTCCACATACCTTTGTTTATTATCACCTTCTAAATGTTTAATGGTATTGAATAAAACTCTGGGTGTCGTGCTATAAGACATTTTCCTTTCGTCTCAACGAAATTTACTTGCAACAATGCTTTGTTTGACCGGCAATATGGCGAGGTCACGTGATTTTTTTGACGGAGGTGCACGAGCTCTATAGCCAGTAATATGTACTGTAATGGACATCAAATGGGTAGATTGAGAAAAGTTGATGACAGAAAGTTCGGTTGCAACATCAAAAGATGCAAAGTACTTTAGAGCAAAATGAAGATGAAGGCCAGGCAGGAATTTACCACAGAAAAAAAATTATAAATTCAGGGACAATGTTCGATGAACTGATGAGAGAAAGTTATTCAGAAAAAAATAGGGAAAAGAATGGTTTCTGCTCATGATTTCTAACTTCTAACTTAAAAGTGCATCTGTAAAATGCGGTAATATCACGAGTGGGATTTGCATTTCTTTCTCGCATTCTTTCTTTGTTCCCAAGAAGCAAATTTAAGCGTCTTTGTGACAATGTAATGAAACTGATAGCAGGAATCACCTAATCTGCAGCAAGAAACTGACCCAAATAAACGATTTTCAACTAGCCAAGTCAATTTTCGGATTTACATCTTGTAGAGCATGCATTTCATCTGCATAAAGGAGACTGAAGGAAGAAAGCCTGAAAAACAAGCCCAGAAAAGCATAAAAAAAGAATAATGCGAAAGTCTTTTGAAAAGGTTCAACACTAACTTCTATGTATACGTCTTAATCTACTCAATCTGTTATTTCAGTCTGTCCCATTACCTTTACTCGCGTAGAAATGTTTTGTTTTGTTTAACATTATGCAATTTTTTTCTGTTATGCATAAACAAATACCTGGTTCTGAAAGCTGAAATGGTGATCTTATGTCTCTCACTCATCTTTTGATGTCAAACCCATCTTTCAAGTCGAAGGAAGCCACAAAAGCAAAGCAATTGGCAAAACTGAAGGCTATGTAGTGTAGGTCTGAGCAGCGAGGAAGGCGGTAAAAATGGAAGGTAGCACTTACAGTCATGACAGGTCGCCCCGGAGTATCCCGTTCCAGAGCAGTCGCAGGAGAAGGTGCTCCACGTCTGTGAGCAGAGGCTGCCATGCTCGCACTTGTTGGGGACACACCTGGCATGCAACAAAACCACCACCAACATTTTTGGCAACCCTCTGCTCATGTGCACCAGTAAACTAAAACAATTCAGAATTTGAGCAAAGTTAAACTATTAGACTTGGCATTTGCTAAAGGATTAATTGAAAATCTCAACAAGGCCTGTTTGAAGTAGAAAATGAATAAACAGGAAGTTACACACTTCAGTACCTAGGCCATTTAAGTCATGATCGAGGTTTCTATCTCCCTGATTGGTGCAAATCATGCACGGTGTGTGACATTCAGTATCTCTGCATGAGGGTGGGTTAGACCAGGTTGACGGAATGTTGCAGATGTGGACAGCCAGTGTATTTAATAAAGGCGAAATCCAGTGCTAGAATGAACAGTCTATTCAATAGGTCATGTAATATGTACCCTATTTTGACAATGTGATGTTAAATCCTCTCTCATTTAATAGTGTTTTGAGAAGATTTTATCAACAATTACGAATTTTCAGCGGCGCTGACATTTTCGTAAGTCACATGATCTACATGGGCGTATGTGACGTGTACCGTGCCGTTCCAAACGCTGGATTACATTATGCCCAGCACTGATTTCTCGGATTTATCCTCATCTGATGAAGAAATAGCAGTATCGGTTGATCGGGAAGACGGAGGAATACTTCCATACAGATGTGGCTGTAATTAATGTTGAATATTCGGATGGTTCTTTGGGCGAAGGTGGGTCACGAGCTCCGGTGGTGGGCCGTGAGCTGAGCTTCGACATCTGGGGAGGCCTTTAGCCTAGCTTCAGTGTCCAGGGCTAACGAAGGGGATGGCGGAGCCCATTAGCCCCGGATAATGAAGCTAGGCTAAAGTTTTCCGCCACCAACGAAGCTTGGCTAAAGGCCTCCGCCACCTGAATGCTCGGCTCATGGTCATAGAGAGAATAGTCAACATTTACACCATGATGCTACCAACCCTATGCTTCACAGTAGGGATGGTTTTCCTGGGATGGAACTCATCATTCGTCTTCCTCCAAACACGATTCGTGGAATTATGACCAAAAAGTTCAATTTTGGTCTCATCTGACTACAAAACGTCCTCCCGTGACTCCTCTGTATCATCCAAATGGTCATTGGCAAACTTAAGACGGGACTTGACATGTGGTGTTTAAGATGAAAAGCCTTCCGTGCCATGCATGATTTCAAACCATAACGTCTTGCTGTATATCCTACAGTTACCTTGGAAATGGTGGTCCCAGTTCTTTTCAGGTCATTGACCAAGTCCTGTCGTGTAGTCCCGGGCTGATTCCTTACCTTTCTCAAGATTATTGAGCCTGCACGAGTTGATATCTTGCATGGGGCTCCCCTCCGATTGAGATTGACCGTCATGTTTCGCTTTTTCCATTTTCTAATGATTGCTCCAATAGTGGACCTTTTTTCACCAAGCTGCTTGGCAATTTCTCCTTCGCCCTTTCCAGCAATGTGGAGTTGTGCAATTTTGTCTTTGGTGTCTTTGGACAACTCTTTGGTCTTGGCCATGTAACAAATTCGAGTCTTAATGATTGTATGGGTTGGTAAACCTAACCCTTCAAATACTTATTTGCTGCTGTATCACACAAATAAATCGTGAAAAAAAATAATTCATTGTGATTTATGGATTTTTCTTTTTAGATTATTTCTCACAGTAGATATACACCTATGATGAAAATTTCAGAGTGAGAACTTGCAATATAGCAGGGTCTTGAAATGCTTACTTTCTTGACTGTATCTATCCATCCATTATCCTCACAAAGGTCACGGGATAGCCGGACCCTATCCTCATTAGCTTCGGGTGAAAGGTAGAATATACCCTGGACTGGTAGCCAGTCAGTCACAAAGGACATTTAAAACTGTCACTGAGCGGGAATTGATCCCACACAGTCAACACCAAAGTCAGGCGTTGTACCACTATGCCATCAGTAACATCTCTCTCTCTCTCTAGCTCTCTCGAGAGAGCTCTCTCTCTCTCTCTCTCGAGAGAGAGAGAGAGCTCTCGAGATCTCTCTCTCTCTCTCTCTCTCTCTCTCTCTCTCTCTCTCTCTCTCTCTCTCTCTCTCTCTCTCTCTCTCTCTCTCTCTCTCTCTCTCTCTCTCTCTCTCTCTCTCTCTCTCCACAGACACACACATATGTATATATATATATATATATATATATATATATATACACACACACACACACGCACACACATACATATTCATATATTCAATGCAAAATTAATCTTTAATAGGAAAAAAATGTAAAATCATAAAAAAACAAATGCACCCTATATTGTACTTTACCAATTCTAACTGAAGAAATATGCAGTTACAAAGATTCAGAGCAGATTGACCAATATCACATTCGATCCCCACACCACAAATTTGATGTAGTATTCACAGCCCAAGTTTAGATGGATGTTCTGAAATCATATATCACTCCACCAAGTGGACACCCTCGCTTGTTCTGACAGCACTCAGCTAGGCACAAACACGTCAGCCAACGTGCAAGACAGTCAGGCGCTTGCACGAAAATGAAGACGCATCATTGAAAATAGAGCCTTGAGTTACCAAAATGTCACATGCTCCAAGCAGGAGCCAAAGGACACCCCTCCGCGGCATTGACACCACCCAGTTCATCAGACCGTGCTGAGAGAACAGGCAAAAATGTGCAGCAAGCCTTGTGGTGGGCTTATAGCGTACCTATTGTGCTCTGGCGCGCATTTCGCAGTCTACCAATATAGAAAACCTGAGTGCTGTTTTTTATATTTATTTTTAAAGGTCTAGTGTCACCCCTATAAACATCCTAAAATGGATATTGAAATGAAAACTACATATAACATTATTCACTTCAATCTATATTCGAAAAAATAAATATGAGCGGAGAACGCGTCATCCATGCGCAAAGTTGCGGAGCTGTCATTCGACGAGGTCCAAGTGGGCGCCATATTGGCTGCATCCCCTGTCCTTGACGTCACCCAGTACATTCGCCATTGAAAACACACTGTGGACCCTACTATGGGAGACGAACACGCCCCTTCTGACACAGAAGCTCTTTTCGAAGAAGAGAACATCAAACAACTGAGTGAAGTTACCGAGGCAATATTACCCGATTGTTTTGAGCCATATTTAAATGACATGCGATTATGGCCAAACCACCTCCCCGTCCTATCCACCTTCGTGCGGGCGCTGATAAATGCCCACTTCCATAGTGGACATGTGCCACCGAGGCGATGAG
Source organism: Syngnathoides biaculeatus (assembly GCF_019802595.1). Taxonomy (NCBI): domain Eukaryota; kingdom Metazoa; phylum Chordata; class Actinopteri; order Syngnathiformes; family Syngnathidae; genus Syngnathoides; species Syngnathoides biaculeatus. Next base: position 5,046,752 of record NC_084653.1, on the reverse strand, counting down.
GTACCCCAGCCGGCGGCAGGCTCGGCATTGTCAACAAAGCCGGTAGCAATCCACAAGGCCTGCGGAGGCCGTCCTTCAGCGGCTGCTGCACAGAAGCCTTCCGATACGCACAACACATTCAGCAACCCTGATTTATGGATTCCGTCACCCCCCCACCCCACCTATTGTTTTGTTCTTTTTAGTTGCTGTATACACTCCTACCTGGAACCCACGAAGCTCTCCTCCATTGCACCCGTGCAATCCATTTTTCACGACGAATTGGGTTTCTTTCAAACTTAGGAAGGGTAAATCCATCCTCCCGAGTGTTCAAGCAATGTCCAACAATGCAACGAGCCGGCATTTTGGCTAACACGAAAGAACAACGAGCTACCTTCCCAGAGGTAAAACTAATAGAAACAAACAAGTCCACTTGAGGGCGGTCCTGCCATGTATGTCACTTCCTGCTTCTTCTCAAAAACAAATCCCTCGAGAGGATTTTCATGGCAGGAGTTACAAAAAGCTGTACACGTCAACATGATGTTTTGTGGTGAAAAAAACGCATGGGTCCATGTCGGCTGCCGTTTTTTCATTAATAACATACTAATAATCATGCATTTCATGACAGTGGCCCTTTAACAGTTGTGATGATTCAAAATGTTAGAAAAACTTTGGGCGGCAACAGTGGTTAACACAACTGCCTCACAGTTCCAATGACTTGGGTTCCAATCCATTCTCGCTGGTGTGGAGTTTGGATGTTGTAATGTGTGGGTTTTCTCCACGTATTCTGGTTTTATTCAACATCCCAAAACATGGATTTTAGGTTAATTGAAGACTCTAAATTCTACGGGAGTGTGTGAGTGCGAATGGTTGTTTGTTGATTGTGCCCTGCTATTGGCTGGTGACCCTGACCTCTTGCCCAATGATGGCTGGGATAGGCTCCAGCATGCCCATGACCCTTGTGAGGATAAGTGGCTCAGAAAATGAATGGATGGATGGATGGTTATTTGTATATATCTTTGTTACAGTGGTTAACTTTACACACATAATCACTATACATGTTTCTTAATGTGAATGTGCGTTGAAACATTGCATGTGCAGTTAGCAGCAGTAGTAGTTGTTAATTTTAATACACCATTATTGTTGTGCGTCATGTTTCATGCCTTATGAATACTTGGTTCATAATTAAAAAAAATACAATGTGACATTGAGATTAAACAGTTGCGCAAGTACAGTGCAAGTTAAAGTTTGCGCTCGACATTTGGTAGAATGCAAAGTTCAGAGAAAATCACATAATCCAAAGAAATACCAGTTCTGATGCATATGTTGTGCAATGACAGTTAAAATGTCCGGAATTCTTGTGCACACATTTACTTTCATCAGATTATGTTGCTTGAAAAGTTGTTCATCATGAATTTAAAAAAAAAATCTGCTTTAGTTATTGCGGCATGGTGGCGCAGCTGTAGAGCATTGGCCTCACAGTTCTTAAAATCCCGGCCCTACCTGTGTGGAGTTTGCATGTTTGCTTCCTTGGGTTTCCAGGGTCTCCAGTTTACTCCCACATCCCAAAAACATGCAACATTAATTGGACACTCTAAGTGTCTCTGTCTCTAGGTGTGATTGTGAGTGTGGCTGTTTGTCTCGATGTATACCCTGTGATTGGCTGCAACCAGTTCAGGGTGTACCCCGCTTCCTGCCCGATGACAGCTGGGATTTGGGACAGCGCAGCCTCGACTCTCATGAGTATAAGTGTCTCAGGAAATGGATGTATGGATGTATGTTTTGGTTACATCAACTAATGTAGTTTATTGATGCAATGGTTTGCTCACTTGAATTTTGTGCAGGCCTCAGTGATAATGTGAATATGAGTGACATTGGTTTTCTGCCTCCACTGTACCGTATACAGTATGGGCTCATGCCAGGGTTTACTCTTCCTTTCACCTAGAGCCAGCTGGAATAAATTCCAGCTCTGTGCAACCATGAACAGGATAAAATATAGAAAATGGATGCGTGGATATTTTGAGGATGTCATGAATCACTCATGTAACGTTCATTTATACAGTGTCTAAGAAGTTAACATGGGCTCGATAAATTTGGCGTAAGAAACTGAAGATTGCTTTGATGTCTCATTTTATGTTGCTTGCAGTCAGGAGAGGAGCATTGTCACATGTTATTTGTGGATCTCTTTCTTTCGGCTTGTCCCTTTCGGGGTCGCCACAGCGTGTCATCTCTGATGAACGCACATCTCTATGATCATTAAAACATATCTCTTAAAGCCCCACTGACATCCCTACATACATTGTAAAATAGATATTGTAATCTAAATACATGTAACATTATTCACTTCAATGTCTATACGAAACAATAAATACAAGCGGAGAGCATGTCATCCATGTGCAACATTGCGAAGGTCTCACTTGACATTGAAGTGGGAGCCATATTGCCTGCAACGTCATCAGCAGATATCACACTGGGACATTCGCCATTGAAAACATATAATGGCACCTGCTATGGGAGAGGAACAAAAGCGATTTTTGGATTTTTCCGACGCCCCTTCTGACAAGGAGGCTCTTTTCGAAGAAGAGAACATCTCATAATCGAGTGAAGTGACCGTGGCAATATTACCCTTTTGTTTCAAGCCATATTTAGATAATATGCAGCTCACTTCTAACTAACAACAGACTCCCCGACAGTATCACAGTATGTAGCATACTCAGCAGCGAGCGACAACAACACCGTGGCCCGGGCGGGATGAGCCACCGCAGGCTGGCCATGACGAGCCGATCACGACAGGGTGTTCAAATGCTTATTTTCTTCACTGTATGTATCCATCCATTATCAAGCCCCTTATCATCACAAAGCCAGTCAGTCACAAAGGACATTTAACCACCGTCACTGAGCGGGAATCGATCCCACACACCCAACACCAAAGTCAGGCGTGTGTAGCACTATACCATCAGTGACTCTCTCTGTCTCTCTCTTTGGCTTTTTCTCTCTCTCTACCTCCATCCATTTTCATAGCCACATATCCTCACAAGGGCCGCGGGGAGTGCTGGAGCCTATCCCAGCTGTCAACAGGCATGAGGCAGGGGATACCCTGAACTGGTTGCCAGGCAATTGCAGGGTACATTGAGACAAACCACCACACTCACAATCACACCGAGGGGCAATTTAGAGTGTCCAGTTCATGTTGCATGTATATATATAATAGAAATCAGGGAGGGGTCTGAAATTTTCACCCTGGTGAGAGAGATAATCGAAAAAGAAAAATCCATAAATCTCAATATATGATTTTTTTTCACGATTTACTTGTGTGATACAGCTGCAAATAAGTATTTGAACACCTGAGAAAACCAATGTTAATATTTGGTCCAGTAGTCTTTGTTTGCAATTCCAGAGGTCAAATGTTTCCTGCAGTTGTTCACCAGGTTTGCACACACTACAGGAGGGATTTTGGCGCACTCCTCCACACAGATCTTATCAATATCAAACAGGTTTCTGGGCTGTCGATGAGAAACACGGAGTTTCAGCTCCCTCCAAAGATTTTCTATTGGATTTAGGTCTGGAGACTGGCTAGGCCACGCCACAACCATGATATGCTTCTTACGGAGCCACTCCTTGGTTTTCCTGGCTGTATGGTTCGGGTCATTGTCATGTTGAAAGACCCAGCCATCTTCAATGTTGTGACTGAGGGAAAGAGGTTGTTCCCCAAAATCTCACAATACATGGCCACGGTCATCCTATCCTTAATACAATGCAGTCGTCCTGTGCAGAAAAAAAACACCCCTAAAGCATGATGCTACCACCCCCATGCTTCACAGTAGGGATGGTGTTCTTGGGATGGAACTCATCATTCGTCTTCCTCCAAACATTGTTCGTGGAATTATGACCAAAAAGTTCCATTTTGGTTTCATCTGACAACAAAACTTTCTCCCACAACTCCCAATCCCAATAGTCATTGGCAAACTTAAGACGTGCCTTGACACGTGCTAGTTTAAGCAGGGGAACCTTCCAAGCCATGCATGATTTCAAACCATGACGTCTAAGTGTTTTACCAACAGTCATCTTTGAAATGGTGGTCCCAGCTCTTTTTAGGTCAACGACCAAGTCCTGTAGTGTAGTCCTGGGCTGATTCCTTACTTTTCTCAGGATCATTGAGACCACACGAGGTGAGATCTTGCATGGGGCCCCACTTCAATTGAGATTGAATAGGAGGCTGGCTTGCTCAATCGTGCCTTTATGTCTGTGTGCTCGACGTTTTGGCCACCCCTGCCAAATCAAGCGACGAGGTGGATGACAGTCTAACGTCTTTTTTTTTTTTTTTTGTCATACCGTCACACTGCCTTGCGATCGACGCATTGAGCACCCATGGTGTAACTGAATTTCCTTTGACATGGCTCATTATGTTGATGACTTTCGACGTAAATGTGCTTGAAGTACGTGAAGCAGCTCGGAACATGTGCTTTTGGCATCACTTCCGTACATGCTCAGTACGGTTAACTTCCATTTCCTGTTTCCGGGTGAATACTGATTGTTTAGGAGCAGGATTGTTTAGTTAATGTTTATGAAATAAACACGTAGATTAATGTCAAGACTTCACAAAATAAGTGACATCTTTCTACACTTTCTTTCTTTCTACTCGTAACAAATTTTACGCGTGTGATTTTTCGTGGTCGACTGTGCAGATTTGCGAGCACGAAGGTGCGGTCGCGCTCGTCAAATGTGAGTGACCGCATAAATATATATATATATATATATATATATATATATATATACATGCACACACACAAACAAACATATTCATATATTCAGTGCAAAATTAATGTTTAATAAGAAAAGAAAATGGAAAATAAAAAAAAATCAAATACAAATGCACCCTATATTGTACTTTACCAATTCTTATTGAAGAAATATACAGTTAAGTAAAAATCATGCATTTCATGTCACTGGGGCTTTAAATTGTTTTGCAAACTATATAATTTGCTCGAATAGGGGCCTTATCATTAAAATCCATCATAAATGTCAACTATAGATGCCATGTCTCTGTTGTATTTTGTATTTAAATTTTGTAAATTTGGACAAAATCACACAATACCCACTTTTTAAAATAGCAACCAATCCAAATTAAATATTTCATTTGTTCCCATACAATCCATAACATGCCTTATAGCTGCAAAATTTTTCATATATTCAACTTTAAGCTAAAACCAAGAAAAATAAACAAAATAACGGATAATGTTAAACTGGCCTCCATCTTAAATCTCCTATCATTAAATAAGAAGAATCCATAATTTTTATGTAACTGATGAAATTTCCCTCAAGACACTGCTAATGTTCCTACTTGAAATGAAAGGTGAGTCTGGAATAGCAATTTTTTGGTTTGATGTTGTCCAAATTTAAATTGTTGCAATCTGTCTTAGAACTTCTAGACTCACGAAAGGGCATGATGTAAAATACTCATCAATCTTTGTGTAATGTGGTTGCCATCTTGCAAAAGGTCAGTACTGTATATGATCTGTTAACATGTTAGCATTCAACCAATCTCAACAGCCTTCAGCACATCAGCCGCAATGAGAAAACGCGAAACCAGTTCAACAAGCTAAGCCAGTCTCCAAAGAATTCTGTTCCAATATGTCATAATTTCATTTAAAAATTCCTCAGGAATTCTTATAGTTATTGTTATCAAAATAATAAGACGCGTCTATTACTGTTCAATGTATCTGCTCTGTGACTGACTGGTGACCAGTTCAAGCTGTGATAGGTGCCGGCTCTCTGGGGAACCTTGTGAGGATAAGCGGCTGGGATAATGGATAGATCTGTTCAGTGTAACGGTGAACAACTGGTTAGCACATCTGTCTCACAGTTCTGAGGAAAGGTGTGACGGTCTGAGCGCTCCCCCATGCTGAAAAGTCTTCTTGTTATTAATGCGCATGCGTTACCAAAAGGGGAACTCTGGGTACGTAGCAGACGCTTGCTGGGAAATCACCCGGTCTCATAGTCCCCTTCTTCTACATAGAGGGAGCTAAAATACATTAAAACCTAACCCTAACCTAACCTTAAAACCAAAGTTGATAAAAAAGATATACACACGGGACCCTGAAAATGTCTGATGTTCTCTGGTCTGGCTAAGCAGAGTTATTCCTGGTTAATATTTGGATGGGAGACTATGTAGGAATACCCAGGTCCTGGTGTTGTGCAGTAGTAGCCCAATCACCTGCTCCTGATGGCAATGTGTGTCTCCTGGCACTGACAGCTCTAATGAACTCTGGTTTCCTCCCACATCCCCCAAAACATCCATGGTAGGTTAGGTACTCGAAATTTCCCATAGGTGCAAGTGGTCATTTTTTTTTGTTAACCTGTGATTTGCTGACGGCCAGTTCAGGACGTAACCCACCTCTCACTCGAACATAACTGGGAAAAGCTCCATCACATCTTTGACCCCTATGGGGATAAACAGCATGGAAAATGAATGAATGAATGTTCAGTTCATTCATTCTCTCCTGAGCATGAACTTCTTTGTTTTGCTTCTGCTGGCCCTGACACAAAGTCCCCAGGATCCCTGTTGACAATCATACCTTAATCTAAGATTTAGATCAAAGCCAGCAAAAGAACAATAATTCAGATTGTGTCCTTGTCCAGTTTTGGCAAAAAGATGAGGCATGTTAAAAGAATTCCTCTCACCTGGACACCAGAATAGCCATTATTGGATTTTAGCACAAAGAGCACCCGTTTGATTGAAACCATCTTTCATTTTTTTGAAGCACACATCTGTAATTTCAAACACTTTCACCCACTTTCCGCCACTGAGTGAGGCGCCAAATACAGTACGACATAGCAATCCAAATGCAGCTTAATTACAAGCTATTTCACTATTTCTGTCATTGTCGTTGGAGACAGATGGATCGAGTCTGCTATTCCCTGCAATACCCAGCCTGCAGTGTTGATCACAATGCTGGCAACAAACATTGGTTTTGTGGACTTAGTGAGTAAAACATAACACACACACCCCCCAAAATAATAGATATAAAAAAAAGACTTCACTCTCTCACTGTTTTGACTGTTTCATATATATACACTGTATATATATTTACATAAAACACAACACAAATGATTAATAACTTTATGTCCAGCAGAGAAACAAAGATTTTGGATGGGAACAATGAGACAACAGTCATTACCTGCAAGCAAAAGGACACCACCCTCTTGTCCACTGGGATCAGCCCCAACCAACACCAGCTCGGTCCCTCATACTGGGGGAAACTACAGCGTGAAATTGAGTTCAACCCTTTTAAAGAGAACTAGTACCACAGCCCAAAATATGTACCGAGGTAAGCCCTATCATCTCAAGTTGTAAGTTCTCCACCTCAGGGTCCGGCTTCCCTGCTAGTGATGTGACTGTCCACATCCCTCGACCCAGCTGCCTCCCAGTGCTGCAAGGATCTGACCTCGTTGGCCCCTCCCAGAGGTTGTGAGTCAATGGGAAGACCGACTCACATTACCTATTTGGGCTGTGTCCGGCCGGGCCTTATGGGGACACGAATTGCCACCATATGCTCACAATCAATCCCCAACTCCAGGCCAGGGTCCAGAGGGGATGCTGGAAACCTGTTTCTGTTGTTTTTGTTCATCATAGAAGGTTTATGTGTTGTTCTTTGTCAGCGCTCTCACCTGGCCTGGGTGACCCTGGGTGACTCAGCACCAAGGATCACTGACACACAAATATTGCAAGATCAAAAAAGATCAATTGCAAGAGGAAAAAAAGAGAAAAAAGAGCTTCTTTTAAAAAGGATAAAGGCCATCTGAGTAGCTAGAAGAAGCCCTTCCCAGCTCAAAGAAAAGGAAAGGAAGCTTCTTTTATCCATTATGGTTAGTTTTTATGCCGGTTGTGTTAATTTCTTTTTGCTGATATATGCCACACCTTGACAGCTGGTTCGCGAAGAAAAATTCCTGCCAACTCTAAACCAGTCTGCGGTGCAAAAAAGGTTGAGAGCACTGCTCTAGATGACAATATATTTGTTGGGAATTTGGGTGCTATGTTTCAGAACTTTGTAGAACAAAACAAAAGGTGTTTCCCGAACATAAACCAATTTTGCAGCAGTCTACTAATCTTCCAATCTTTTCCAACGTAGCATATTATTCAGTTTGTATACCGGATGCATAGTGTAGTTGTAGTCCCTCCTGGTTAACACACATAAGACACTTCCTTCAATCGCTAGAGGAACCACCTTGTTTTTCATTAAATGCCCATACATGATTAACAAAGGATATCTTATCCACTGCGGAAATAGTAGCATTACATTAGGAGCCAGACTTGATTAATGCTACGTCTTTTATCTCCTGGAAAACACATTGCGTCTGTTAAAGCTGGGTGGAACTGCACTGCATCCTGCTGACAGTTTCTAATGTTTTGAACCCATCATGTAAAGGAATAAGGTCACCTAAATATTAGGAACACCTGCAGTGCAGTATGACACAACAGATGGCCTCAAGTGTAGCTAAATATAAAACTTAATGGAGGAGTACACAATAGTTATTTACGTTAAGTACTGCTTTTGGGGGGCAGATTAGAGCTGGAACTCGTGAGAGAATCTGCCTTACAGTTCTGAGGTCTGGGGTTCAAATCTCAGTCCCACCTGTGTCGAGTTTGCATGTTCTCCCTGTGCCTGAGTGGGTCTTCTACCACATCCCAGAAACATGCATTAATTGGAAACTCTAAATTGCCCCTCGGTGTGATTGTGAGCATGACTGTTGTCTGTCTTTATGTGCCCTGCGATTGGTTGGCAACCAGTTCAGGGTCTACCTCGCCTCCTGGCCAATATTTCCTCACTTCTCGATTGTTACACAGTACACATTTATTGTTGTTGAGGGGAGCTGCAGACCTCCTATTAGACTAAATATATTGTGCATCTCCCACCTACAGTGGTGTATAGAGTAACTGTGTGTGTGTGTGTGTGTGTCTGTGTGTGTGTGTGTGTGTGTGTGTGTGTGTGCGTGTGTGCGTGTGTGCGTGTGATCACGATTGCTTCCCACATCCCAAAAACATTTGTGGAAAATGAATGAATGATTGAAACTGTCATGCTCCTGGCTTCCTGCCCAGGCTGGGCATGGTCAGCCAATTAGTCAGCGCACATCTGCACCTTGTCCCGGCTGATTACTCTCAGTATATATATGACTAGTCCTCCGCCAGATCGTTGCCCTGTCCCTTGACTACCCTCGTAAGCCTGCCATTACTATTACCTTGGCTTGTTTGGACTGTCTTCCTGATCCCTGACCTTGGACGAAATAAAGGTTACCTCTGTACTGTCTGCTTGTCTCTGGAGTCATGCATTTGGGTCTGCCCTCGAGCCCCGTTCGTGACAGAAACAAAATATTAGGTGTGCAATTCACATGAAAGCAAAATCTTCAATCAGCTTTATTCAGTTTCTGCAGTAGTGGAGAAAATGCAAGGTCTGCTGGTTTTTCAATACCTTTTATAAAAGAATAAATTTGTTAACTTTATACATACATTTGTATGTATGGAAATAAAAGCCATTACTTGTTTTCATTCAATTGTTTATTTCCACCTTTAGGTGAAAACATCTCCTTACCGTTAAGAAAATCCATTAACTTATCCAACTTGTTCAAAGAGGATTACAGCCACTCTCAAAAAGCATAAATGTTTCAAGTTTAATTCCACTAACAAATAAAACAAAATTACAATTATTGTATGCAACTGTAATATTCTCATATGTTAAATAGCCTTATGTTCAAGCTCACTGCCATTATACTGAACCCAACTCTATATATAAAGCAATACATTTCTCATTTTTAATGGCCTCATTATTTTGAAACCTTGTATTCAAATTCACCAGTAAATCAAAGGTATTGCTGACAGGAAAAAAAGGGATTTGAAAAAAGTATGCGTATATTTAGTGTGTGGTGGTAGTCACCATGTCCAAAGGGAGGAAACCGGAAAAGAGCGACATTCCCCAGGGAGTTAACGAGCAGGAAAAACAGCAGCTATGAATAATCCCAGTCACATCCGGACCTTTACGAAGGTGGTCATCCCAACACACCTGTTTCAGCAGCCCCGCAGCTGAGTTATCTAATGAGGGATGGCGCCCTGCACACCGGGCAGCAAGTAGCAAGCTCGTTAGCATAGACCTGTGCCAGGGAAGACTATCACCCGTTTTTTGTTGCCACTTAATTGGATGTTCTTGTCAATTCGCTTGCTGCCGCCATCGGGGAGTGTCTCGCTAGTCGGCTTCCAGTCAGCACTCGGCACACTTTTGCTACCGTCTTGGATCGCGTTTTTGCCATTTGTAGAAATCCAGTTACTTTCACACCATGGGTATTTGTCTGTATTCACTGGTGGTGAGAGATAAGGACCAGCAAGACCTTCTCTGCTTGTATAAACTTTATGAGAAGCATTGACCTACATTTACAACCTAAATTCTACTTCATCACTGCTGCTTGGAAAAATGTCTAAATTCGTTCAATTTCATATTTTTTTCCACTAATTGAGCCTCTTGGACCTGGCATGGTAAATGAGGGGTTGCAATAGTCGAGTCAAAGTTCTGAAGTCTACGTTCGAATCAGGGGTTCCGGAATAAAGTTTTTATGTCCTCTCTGTGCCGGCATGGGTTTTCTCCAACTGCACTAGTTTCAACTCTCACTCCAGACACATGCTTGGTTAATCGAAGACTAAAATTGTCCTTGGTTGTAAATATGACTGTGAATGCTTGTTTGTGTACATGTGCCCTGTGATTGGCTGGCAACCAATTCAGGGTGTGCCCTAATTAATAACCAGAATGGCTTGAAAGTGAATCTCTTAATTCTCCAGTATTAGTGACAAGAGTCAGGTGTGGTGAAGGACCAAAGTGCAAGACACTGAGCCTCGGGAAAAAGTTGGAAAAGATTTCATTAATCAAATTTACATCAACTGTGCCAGGTCATTCATCCACCCATCAATCCATTTTCTGAGCTGCTCATCCTAACAAGGGTCATGGGAGAGCTGGAGCCTATGCCAGCTCCCTTTGGGAAGGAGGCGGGATACATCCCTGAACTGGTCGTCAGCCAATCGCAGTGTGACAGGTCAATTCAAAGCAATTCACTTCACAGCTGAAAGGTTCAGGCTTTGAAGAATTTGTCTCGGCATTATGATGAAACGTTCTCTATTCCACAGATAGCATGTCAGGAATTCTTTGATTTCACTGTTGCCTTATTCCCTGATTCATACTACTCACGCAAACTTCCTCAGGTTGAAGAAGTTGTGGACAGAAACTGAAGTGGATTCACAGGGTACTGATGTGGCTTCTTTCAAAGACAACTATTGGACACTGCTTAAGTAGAGAAGGTGGCTGGCTGTGGCTGACAAACTGTGACTGGCTGGCTTTGGGTGTCATGGAGAAAATGTGAGACAGTGGCAATTGGACAATTCAACCCACCACCTCCCACTGGCCCCCTTTGACCAAAAATACAATGACACCTCCCATGCCACTGGTAACAATAGATTTCTGAAATTATCCCATCCTTACCCTCACTTCCCACCCATGAACATTTTTTTTTTTTTTACCAGAGAGGCCCCTTCATTAATGTGCTGTATGGAAGCTCATGATCTGTTGCTACACCCATAACTGACCAATTGGTTATTGCACGCATTACCTGTTTTGACTTTAGAGGAGGCAACCTATTCAAGGTGTTGCATTTATTTTGAATCAACAATGCAACTGGCATCAATGACAATGGAGACCATTATTTTACACTTTTTTTTTTTTATATCACACAACATCAAAACGAGCATCTACCTGTCTGTGATGGCGCACGTGTCAAAGATAAGGTGGTTATAGTTTCCCAGCATGCCTTGTTGCACATGATTGAGGTTCATCGGTTGACTGTTGATGGCGATGAGCTGCATGCAGCCCTGGAAGGCTGGAGACTGACAGTCAGTCACGGGACAGCCTGGAAGGAAATTACACCGTGTATGTCTTTTCAGTTTTACTAGTGCTATAGACCTTTTCAACATGATGTCACACGAACCTCCAGGTGGCAGAAAATGGAGCCTTTCATTACAAAAAAAAATAGAGCTGATGTGAGCTAGCACTCTCCCCGTAACATTTGCTAAACAATTCAAATACAACCCAGCAAAATATATTGATATATACTTGTGAGAAAATGTCTTCCTGAAACCTGATGATGTAGGTTTTGGATTGGAGTCTGTTATGATTTGTGTTTTGCTGAGATTTTGGTATTTTCATTTTTGGTCACAGTCCGGTCTTGCTGTGCTGTGCTTTCTTCTTTCCTTGTGCAATGTAGGGTGTGGCTGACCAGTCAGAGATGCAGCAGTGTACACATGATACCTATGATCTCTTATCAACTCTTCCTGTGTTTCATGTGTTTCCATCCCAATTTATCTCCAATCATCAAACTTATTTTCTTTTTCAGTCTTTCTCAATTATGTCCATGCTGCCATCTGCCAGTTATTTCCCCATCAGGCTGCCTTCTACTCCAGTCACCTACAGAGAAGTTCTCCTTTCTTACTACTTTAACTTGTTTTTGGGCTAAAACGTCTTGTTCCTTTTAAATAAACTGGAAAGGGATTGCCTTTAGACCTCTGCTTTGCTTGGATCCCCTTGTTTTACCATTTGGGAGTCTTGCGATCTTTTCTGTACAATGTACATGTACACTATGTACTAACTATGTACGACATCCTCTCGAATGATCCTCTTCACCAACAGGATATAATGGATTACTTTTTTTTTTTTTAAGGATATCGAAAAGAAAAACCTCAACCTTTTGGGAGTATCTGGTAGTATAGTTCAACCCCAAACATGTTTTTTTCATTGTTTAAAGTTCAAGTCAGTTTTATCTCTAACGGTCTGCCACTCAGAAGTACATAGCCTACTGTTTGCAAACATTTTGAAATGGTGTATGTGGGTGATAAGAGATTCATACACACCAACCTCCAAAGTAAAGGCTGCCTCTCAATTCCAGAGTCGTCGACATTTCGATCTCAGACGGCGGCTCGCCATCCACCGTCAGACGAATGAGGAAATTGCTTGTCTCCAGACTCACGGAATGCCACAATCCATCATTGACTGTGTAATCTGCAGGAGAATTAATGAAATGGCAACCAAAGAGTTATTAGTTCTGTCTTTTTATTCAATGCGCTCCTCAAAGCGGCGACGAGTATACAGTAAATGATGTTTTTTCCATGGCAGTCTTTTACAAGGTGATTAAATTCTGTTTGGGTGTCACCTTTGCACTCACCTGGAGAGACCTCAGACTTATGCCCGGAGGTGTGCAGGGTCAGCTGCAGCCGGCCGTTGTGGATGTGTATTTGCACTCTCTGGGGGCTCGGGCCGAGTGGTGAAGACAGCAGCAGCCCCTCGGCATTCCACGTGCGGAAGTGGAAGCGGGCAGAGAAGCCCCCCGTGGCAGACGCCCCCACTACTGCTGACGGAAGTGTCAGGAAGCTGCTGTTGGTGCTCAGGAAGGTACAAGCTGCCAGCTGGGGCTGCGAGCACGAGAAGGTCACGTTGCCCTAGAGTGTGACACAGGCTCCAATTTACACCTCTTTATAGGACAGCATGTCTCATGTGAGATTGAATTCTATTTGTATGGAAATCAAGTTGACATGCTCAGGCACGGAGCATATGGCTAAAGAACCGCAACTGAAACCTTTTTCTCACCCAGACCGAAATAATTAAAACTCCCAACAGTTTCGATGCATGAACACCTAAGGTGTTGATACAAAACCCAACATATTTAAAACATCATAAATCTAAGAATTTTTGTGGACTAGTTGAATTTCCATTCGGGAAGTCAGTTGGATTTCCTCACCCAACAAAGGAATAAACCAACTGTTGCAATGCATCAGCAGACAGTTGTTTGCCTTGACTTGATTACAAAATATGACACCTTTGAAAGATCATGAATCTAAGACACAAAAATGCTTTTGTGAAGTGAACTGGATACATGTCTTATGTTCACCAGGATTGAAATAATTTAACTCACTTCTTTTCATTGCTTGAAGTTGTACCACTGATCCAAAATTATGACAGCTTTAAAACATCATAAATCTAAAAGTTTTTTGTTGACTATTTCTAATCCCATTTAGGAAGTCAGCCGGATACATGGAGAGTACACTGTCCATTCAGCGCATGATATTGTGCATCTGAATAGAGGCAGCTGCAGGGTAGTCTGTCTCACCATCGATATACTATCTCCTAACAAATCTCTCAAAATGATCATTCAGACTTTGTATTGATATCACAATTTTCTTGGCCTCTTCTGTGGTCAAATGTTTGTTGGAAAAATGTTTGTTGGACATTCAAACAACCATAAAAACTGAATCAATTTCAAACTTTAATATATTATTGTAAACCAATTCCATTAAATTAGATTATGCAAAATAAACACCACTCCTTGAGCCGTCACCTTATCATGGAGGAGGGGTATGTGTGTCCCAATGATACTTGGAGCTAAGTTGTCTGGGGTTTCATGCCCCTGTTTGTGTCCTATGAGAGGTACCAAACAAAGTATGACTCCATGAACCCCTATGATGAATACAAATATTGCATCTAGGATTTTTTTGCCCAGACACATCATCAAGGCCTCCCTTTGGAGCCAGGCCTGGAGGCGGGGCTCGAAGGTGAGTGCCTGGTGGCCGGGCCTGCACCCACGGGGCTCGGGTAATGTGCGTCTCCCTTCCCAGGGGCTCACCACCTGTGAGAGTCATAGGGTTCAGGTGCAGTGTGAGCTGCTTGGTTGACCTTGGCGATCTGAAGTTGTCTTTACTGACGTTGAATTTCACCTCTCAGGCAGGGAAGGAGCCTGAGCTGGTGTATGAGTTTGAGAAGTTCTGACTAGATATAATCGGGCTCGCATCGACACACAGCTTGGCCTTTGGTACCAATCCTATTTAGAGGGCTGTCTTCCACTTTGGAGTTGCACACCGCGAAAGGCGCTGAACAGGTTGGGTATATTTATTGCCCCTGGCTTTGCGCCTATATCTTGGGTTTCACCCCGGCAGATGAGAGGATAGCCTCCCTCTGCCTTCAGGTGGTGGGATGTATCCTGACTGTTGTATGAGCCTTTGCATGAAAAAACAGTTCAGAGTACCCTCCCTTTTTGGAGTCCTTAGAGGGAGTGCTGGAGAGCGCTCCCGCTGCGGATTCCATCGTTCTGCTAGGGGGTCTTCAATGCTCACATGGGCAATGACACTGAGATCTGGAAAGGTGAGATTAGGACGAAAGCCCCCCCAACCCCCCGGATCAGATCCTACGTCTCTCAGCTAGCCTGGGGACACCTCGGGATCCCCCCAGAAGAGTTGGATGAAGTGGCTGGGGAAAGGGATCTCTGGGCATCCCTCTTTAAGTTACTGGCCTCACGACCCGACTCAGTAAGTGGTAGAAGATGGATGACTGGATGCATGGAAGATAAACACAACAAGAAATGTTAGAATGTGATTTGGTTTACAGAATAGATTTATATTTTAAAAAATTCAGTCAATGTTTCCTTTTTCCCAAAAAGAAAATCACCCACTGACTTTACTTTTCTGGTTCCAAAAGAAACATATCAAAAAATTAAGCTACGCTAATAATGAACAAAATGGAAATATTGGAAACTCTTAAAATATGAAGTCAGTATTTTTTCTTTGATTAGCGTATCTTTCAAGCAAAAACACTAGCTAGCTTGTGTTATGTGTTTGTATATTTTTATTCTTTATTCTCTTTATTTTCCTTTCATACTTTATTGAGTTATTAAGATGCGGATCTTTTGTGATGCGGCATTTTGGAATGTTCCGAGAAGTGCCTATTTAAGGACAAGAAGGACTGTCGACGGAGGTTTCTTACGACTGCTGCTGCCACGGACTTTGAACTTCTATTTTGTGTTTATTTGTTATTGTTTAGTGTTATATTGTTTTGTGTGTGACTAAATTGTCCTAAACGCAATACAACTGCTTTGTTATATTTTTTTCTGGTTTGAGCATGGGGATTTATTCTAAATTCACACATAACACTTGATAGTGTGTTAGTCAGCATTTACATCCTAGTTTCCTATAAATGTGAATTTAAAATGTATTTTTTTTATTGGAAACGAAGCAAAACCTGCTGATGTAAACATTTGTTCGCATCATAATATGCTGTTTCCCCCCTAGGCCATTTACATGTTTTAACAACTAAACATAGATGAACAGCTCTGAGCTACATATGAACTAATTTCCCTAAATTCTGGAGTGGTAGATAACAGTAAAATCAAATTAATGAGCTAACTCTTTTTAATTGTCACTCAAGTCTGAGCATTACCTTTGCAAAAGCAGACTTTTTGACACAGCCATTGTAGTCTTTTCTGAGAGGCTAAGTTAATTGGTGTTGCTAATTCAACTCTGATCGCATCTTGGTAACACCATCTCTTTTAGAGCTTTCACACCTCCAAATAATTTGGGATGACGGGTCTGTCCAGGCCAGCCTTTCACATCTAAAATAACCCGTCATTCCTAGAAGGTGCTAATTGGAGCCAAAAATCAATATCCTCCAAGATGGGATGAAAGACAAAAAAAAAAAAAACTCGAGAAAACTAGGAAACTAGACCAACAACTGAAATTGCCAACCTTACCAAAGCAAAGAGAACAGAACAAAACAAAATAATAATTTGATATTTAGTAATTCAGGTGTATCTTAAAGATGAAGAAAAAAAGACTTTGATGCAAACACTGTCACTAATTAAACAAGATGCCATGATGACATAGTAAAACAGTAAATAGTATGATTGCTACAGTTCGGATTATGCAAAAACAAGAAAATAATTCCTCTAAAATGTTATAACAATGATGTTTTTTTGGAGGAAAGGGCTCAAGATGCAGAAACAGGACTTTATTTTAACTATCACTGTGGCATCAGTGTATGCTTCCAAAGAACCCATCTCAATCATAATCACGCTGTTCAGCAATGATCAAGGGGTGCCTATTGACTCACAAAAAGATGGGCAGAAAAAAAAAACATGAATACGACGCACAATGTTTTTCATTCAGTGTGACATTTTAGTTGTCATTAAATCATTGGTGGGCAAGTTCCTTGACTTAAGTGTACATTGTACAATGTGTCTTTTAGGGAAGAGGCCTTTATTTGTACAACACAACACATTGTCCTTTTTTGGTATAATTTAGAAAAACTGAGTCAGACTGGGGGAGACATACTGTAAAAGTCATGTAGATCGCCAGGCCATAAACATAGTCACACACAACACTGTGGAGCAACGACACCAGTCTGCTGAAATGCTAACAGGCATTAAAGAACCCATCGCCACATAACGTGAGATGATTTGGAATACTGTGCAGGGAAGTCATTTACAATTCGGGGGAAGTCTCCACAGTTGGAGTCATCTGAGAGTCTTTTCTTGCCTGCTGCTGCTACGGTTTTAGGGGCTCATCCGAACGCTCTTCAATGACTCAGTAGTCACAATAACAACTACTGCATGGAGTTAGAAAATTACATTTTCTGTATCTGTTTAGATTTTTAAGGGGAAAATTGGGAGGAATTGATTTGGTGAGGGCCATCCACTTGTACGAACACATATGAGAATAAAATAAAACAATTGCTCTGAGAAAATGTTGACATGCCTCTGTCGGTGCTACTTTGATTGTCAACAGCTCAAATGAACCATGGTAGGTAATTCACTTGTCCTAAAAACATGCTTTGGGGAAAAGACCCCAAGGATCCAGAAGATACGTGTCAAACTTGCGACCCGCTGCACTTATCTGAGCCACTACTTCATTACATCTGGCCCATGAAAACATTTTATTACGCCCATTCAAAATGCTTGAATAAACATTATAAGGGCAGACTCTGGACTGTGCAATTTTCAGCACCACCTACTTTTCAAACTGTCAAACATATGTGTTGCACTCAGAAGCTAGAGACCTACGGTAGTGTCTTTAACTCCATTAACATTGTGAGGAGGGTGAAACGTTTACCACCACCAAAAGTAACAATTTAACTGTATTTTACACAAATAGAAACAACACCACTTTAACTATTCCAGCATGTCTGTATAAAACACATAAAAGAGGCACTGATAACTGCCAAATGTGATAATGGTAACTTAAGTAAAGCATGCTGGGTATACGTAAGCGTGCTACAATATCTTTTGTAATGGTGCAATTTGAAACCAATGAAAGAAAGCCTACGAATCACATAGTGCAGCATGGCCCAAACTTGTTGTTTCTTTCATAGAAAAGAAAAAAGACTACGATGACATCAACAATGAAGAAGAATGTAGTATTGACAGTGGTTACTCGCGTGTGGTAACTGAAAAATCAAGTGAAGTAAGACTGTGTCTTTTTGAAGGGTCATGGGATTGCTGGAGCCTATCCCAGTTGTCATCTGGCAGGAGGCAGGTTACACCTTGAATCGGTTGCCAGCCAATCGCAAGGTAAATGGTGAAAGAAAACACTCTCACTTACACCCCAGAAGCAATTTAGAGTCTCCAATTAATGCGTGTTTTTGGGATCTGTGAGGAAATCAAAGTGGCTGAAGAAAACCCACACAGACGCAGACAGGGAGAACATGCAAACTCCACACAGGCAGGGCCAGGTTTTGAACCCCGATACTCAGAGCTGTGAGGCCAACACTCTACAGCTGATCTACCGTGTCGCCTTAAATGCATTTATGTTATTGGAAATGTAATATTTTCACTAATTATGGTAAAAAAAATGTTTGGTTTTGACACACACCCATCCATCAATCATTTTCCTTTGTTTATCAGGGTTATAGGGGCAGCATCTTAAACAGGGAAGCTCAGACTTCCTTCTCCTCAGCCACTTCTGCTTTCTTTTGTCTAGGCGCATCTTGGATCCGCGCCTTAAAGGGGGGGTTCTGTCATGAGCCAGGCTGGACCACGGCCAAGAAGGTAGTGGCCACTGCCCTAGTCGGAGACACCTGTCACGTTCACAGTTGTTTCACATTGGGACTGTAATTAGATGGTGTATTTAAGTTGGAGTTTTGGTCACTGGCATTTGCCAGTTTGTTGTGCATTGTTCCGAGTTAGTGAGTTGCATTCACTAACAGTAGGAATCTCCACCACTGTGGATAGTGTAGTGTTGAGCTATCATGATCACAGTGTTTCTGTGCCACGTATGCTTGAATAAAACTACGCCTGACATCATGTCCTCGTCTTGGAGTCCTGCATCTGGGTCCAGCCCCGGAACGGAGTTTCCTGATCATCCACCTTGCTGCCTCAGTTTATCCAGTTTTTCCAAATTTGAACCAGAGCTTTCGGGGGATTCAAAGATTACTGATGATTTTTGTTTCTTCATTTTACTGTAGATGCTGAGTTTTGTGGTACTCTTCCTGCCCCAAATCTTGAAAGAGAAGACTGACAAATTCATGACAGTGGGAGATGTACAGACAGTTTCTGGTCTGGGGTGTTGCACACAAAGCTATATTTGTTGACTTCTGTGGGAGTCTTCATGGTCACTCCATCCCTTTTCATCGCCAGTGTCAACCCTCTCACTTCAAGTTGGTTTGAGATAGAGATAAACATGTTGAGAATTAATCTATTAATAACTGCAAATATTTAAAATCTTTTTCCTGGGTGAGACAAAGTATCCCCCTCCCCCCATCCCCGCCCATCTCTAATTCTGATGGTGAGAATCTTTACGCAACTGTACAGTTCGTGGCCTTTGACTGGAAGATGGCTTTTACAAGAAAGATTCTTGATCGGAGGGTAACCTAACCTAACCTAACCCTAACCCACCAGTTGTGCATTTTAACAGCTAATTTTTCACGGATTTATCCACTGTCAAATGGGAGCTTGGAACCAAAACAATGAACTTTATTCATTTTTATTCCTGTGCCTTTATTCCTCTCATTGTGAAGTGAAACTTTCATTATCCATCCATCAATTTTCTTAGCCCCTTATCCTCACAAGGGTCACAGGAGAGCTGGTGCCTATCCCAGATGTCAACGGGCAGGAGCCAGGCTACACCCTGAACTGGCTGCCGGCTAATTGCAGGGCACACAGAGACAGACAACAGTCGCACTTACAATCACACCTAGGGGGAATTTAAATGTATGTTTTTGGGATGTGGGAGGAAAACCAGAGTGCCTGGAGAAAACCCCTCGCAGGCACAGGGAGAACATGTAAACTCCACACAGGTGGGGCCGGTATTGAACCCGGGTCCTCAGAACTGTGAGGCCAATGCTTTCCAATCTTTTCAAAATTGTTAATTGTTTTTTTTTAAATATATCATATTTTCTTCTATTTCATATTTGACCTTGTGAACAGAGGTTTGTCATCATTTATAGCTTTTGAGGGTCCAATGGCTTGTCACCGGAGGAGTATCCTCCAATTTGTACCCATTGTAGGCAAATATTTACCCTAAAAGTGCCAACTGTAAGCGTCCCAATATGTTCCCTTTTAATCTGAACCATGTGTAGACAAAAAAGTTACCCGAAGGATACAGAATGTAAGGGTCCCAATTTGCACCCTGGTTAAGGGGTACAATAGGTGTACACTTGAGGGTACTTCGCCAGTGACATCCCATTGGACCCTCATAGGTACAAAGAAAACCCCTTGATTCTGACAGTGTACAGTGATGCCAATGTAGCGAATTTTTTTGTTGTTGCAACTATAAAGATCACCTCCCCAGCAAATATTTTTCAAGAAAGTGTCTAGCAGCAAATCTAGCAACCTTTTCTAGTGATATTAGAAACTTTCGGAGACTCCCTCTCAGCTGCAGTCAGAGGAGTAGCTGGGTCGAGATTGCAAGTGAATGAGGTTTACATGAATCTCTTCCTGTTACTTCCTCAGTATTCATACAATTGTGTTTTCATTCATGGAGGCAACACTTAATTATTACATTGTTGAATTACACTTGGCATTGTGTTCTGATGTGTGCATGTGAAGGCTGCAGGCCACACATCACACCCCCTGCTGCGTTTTAGTACAATTTGGAGAATAGAATTGTATATAATTAAAGTTTACAAAAACTACTAAAGTTTATATACTTACTTGACAAGTAGCATCAAGGGTGTTTTCTAACCAGCGTGTCCAAAAAAGGTCACTGGAATGACATTGATAAAACCCCAGACATTTATATGAAAAACCTCACAGAAGCGACTCTAAAATCCCTCAAGAACTGACAAAAATGACTTCATTTATCGGCCATGGAGCCAAATGAGTTAAATTTAAACTAGGGTTGAAGCCAGCACAGTGGAGGCGTCATGTCCGGGATGGGCGACCGGCGGCATTGGAGTGGGCCGAGGACTTATCAGCGTCTACAGGGCAGTGCTGAGTAGAGCAGAGCAATCACAGCTCCTTGACTCGCAATGAGATTCCCCTCCATCAACCTCAGGGAGATTGTCCCATTGAAATTCCATTATAGCTCCCATCATGGCAGCTGCTCTCTCTCTCTGCCTCCTCGCTTTTGTTGTCAGCAAAGGACTTTTAATGCTCCAATCACACTTTAAAGGCCAGGGATTGGCCCAGGCGAGATGCTGCGCGAAGGTTGGCATGGTGGTTACTGTCTGATTTTCGAACCTTCCAAATGGCTCTATCATGTTGAAAATGATGGGCGCTTTAACGGTCCCTCCATTCAATTTTCATCCCAAAATTCCATAAGGACAAAAATGTCCCATTTTAATCCAAAATATATGCTTGGGAATGTGTTTATGTGAAAGCACCCACTTTGATCAATACATATGTTTTTAATTACATCAAAAAATAAATATCCGTTGTCCATAAATCTTTAATCACTGGAAGACATCCATGAAAAAATATTTAGTTTATTTCAAAGTGTCAATAATGGTGGGCTAATGAATGCTTTAAAAAAATCCAACTCTCAATAATAATAATCTAATCCATTTAATATTAATATAATCCATCCATACATTTTCTGAGCCGCTTATTCTCACTTGGATTATGGTAGTGCTGGAGCCAATCCCAGCTATCTTCGGGCAGGAGGCGAGGTACATCCTGAACTGGTTTCCAGCCAATCACAGGGCACATAGAGACAAACAACAGCCTCACCCACAATGAAATCACACCTAACGGCAATTTAGAGTCTCTAATGTATGCATGTTTGTGTGGTACTGTGTTTTTGGGATGTGGGGGCCGGGTTTTCAACCCCAGTCCTCAGAACTGTGAGGCCAACACTCTAACCAGTTGCTCCACTGTTCCGTCAATATTAGAATTAATCTGATTAAGCACAAATGAGTTACCCTTTTAAGTTCTCATTTTCCAAAAATGTTCAAGTTCATTTTGTTAGCCTCAGGTTTAATTAAAAAAACATTTTCAATACTGTATTCAACACACAACACATGCATTTAAACAAAACATCCTAATGCGCCTCAAAAAAGGGAACATGAAAAGATTTTTAAAAATGAAGAGTTAAAATGTAATTCTTGGGGGAGTTGTTGTGGTCTGAATATTGTATATAAAAATCTTTCTCACTAAAATCCATCAATTTTATGGACTCCTTATCCTCACTTTGTCCACGGGCATGCTGGAGCCTATCCCAGTGATCTTCAGCTGAGAGGTGGGGTGCATCCTGTCTGGTTGCCAGCCAATCATAGGACACAAATAAATGAACAACCATACACACTCACATTCTCATATTAGATTCTCAATTTTTGAGTCTTCAATCAACCTGCCATCAGGAATGGGTAGAATAGACAAATATTGTACTCAAGAAAGGGTATTGTAGCATTATACAACTCAAAACAAAAAGTAGTCAACCAAATATTTACTTAAGAGTAAGAAAGTAGTCAATGAAAACACTACTCAAATAAAGAATAACTTTTGAGTACCTTCTGATTTTTTCATATACAGTAAGAGCATGAAAATCATATAAAATTTAAAAAAATACATACAAATATATATAGGAGTCAAAACACAACTGCCACAATTTCAATTGTTAACTGCCCAAAAACTAACAGCACATACATTGTGCCTGACAAAAACATTATTTTCTTTATTTGCTTAAATTATTTGATGACTTGGAGACTTCAAATATTTAGGGTCAACAATCCAGAGCAATGGTGAGTGCGGTAAGGAAGTGAAGAAACGGGTCCAAGCAGGTTGGAACAGCTGGCGGAAGGTGCCTGGTGTGTTATGTGACAGAAGAGTCTCTGCTCGGATGTAGGGGCAAAGTTTATAAAACAGTGGCGAGGCCAACAATGATGTACAGATTAGAGACGGTGGCACTGTAGAGACAACAGGAAGCAGAACAGGAGGTGGCAGAAATGAATATGTTGAGGTTCTCGCTCAGAGTGAGCAGGTTGGATAGGATTAGAAATGAGCTCATTAGAGGGACAGCCAAAGTTGGATGTTTTGCTGACAAGGTGAGAGAGAGCAGACTTCGATGGTTTGGACATTTCCAGAGGTGAGAGAGTGAATATATTGGTAGAAGGGTGCTGAGGATGGACCTGCCAGGCAAAAGACTGAGAGGAAGACCAAAGAAAAGGTTGATGGATGTTGTGAGGGAAGACATGAGGGCAGTTGGGGTGAGAGGAAGATGAAGGAGATAGGCAAAGATGATACAAGATGACACGCTGTGGCGACCCCTAATGGGACAAGCCGAAAGGAAGGAAGAAGAAAATTTGATGAAGAAGCTGTTTGCTGACCAGACTCAGTGATTGTGTGGGCATGTGTGACACCATATGGATAGTGCTAATGTTGCCATCTCCACTTGCAAAACAACAATGGAAAGATTTGCAACTTCAAGGTGTTTTTTCAAATTAAAAGGTGACTGAAATATCCAAGATTAGGCAGTCACAATTAATGAGCTGCATGATGAAGCCGTTTTTTTTTTTTTTTTTGAGTCTGTAACATACATAGTCATAGTTCACAGTTCTTCCCCGAAATGAGTCATTTTGATTGGCTCGTGAAGGCTATGTGTGTGGTCATGTGACTGCCTGGTGTCACCTGACTAGTGAATTAGAGTCAAATGACATAACTGAATCCGTTTGATTGGCACAACTGGGCACCCTGTGTGGACACGCCCTACATGGCATGTTGATCATTGTAACGGACCAAAAGTATTGGTCCTTCTTTACAAAAATACTCTCGTAAAAGTACAAAGTATGGTGCATTTAAAGGTCTCTGGCAGGTATCAAGTTTATGGAAAATGTTACTTGTGTAAAAGTAATGCGTTACTACTGACTTCTACCAATCATGCATGTTTTTGGAATGTGGGCAGAAACCAAAGTAGTTGGAGAAAACCTAGGCAGGCACAGGGAGAACATGCAAATTCCACACAGGCGAGACCAGATTTGAACTCAGAACTGTGAGGCAGATTTGCTAACCTGTTGTCCACCATGCTACCCCTAACTACAATTAACAAAAGTTTTTCCTCACATTTCATCTAAATGCTGAATAAAATGTTGTGCTCGACAGAGATATAATTCACACGGTCACCCACATTCATTCGGTCTGCTGTGTTTTTCCTGTCTGCAGACATGTAATAGATACTGCCTGGAATCTGAAGGGTAAAATTAGTAAAAAGAAAAAACATCTTAACCAGAGAGATTCATCTAACAAAAAAGAATGGTCCAAGGGCAGAACTCTAAGGTACAAGTGGCTGACATTTGCAATAAAAAGATGTGACAAGTAAGAATGCTTGTCAATACTGGTACTGAGATTGTGCCTAAATGCAAGTGTGTTTTTCAAGCTCTAAAAGAATAAATTAAACACTTTAAGTCGGTTGAACAACGGCCACAACCATATTTTGAAAAAAATCCTAAACTTACCACGCTGTGTATCTGTGGCTTACGCCGTTTAGCTAGGTCTATGATATTGATGCCATTGTAGTAAAGGTTCTCCATACATCCGTGGAAGTTCTTCCTGAGGAATGTGCCAGGTTTTCCAGGAAGTGGGATTCCGCCAAAACTCAGCTGTGACATAGATAAAGTGAAATATACTTTATTTCAGTCATTCGTGCCCGAGGAGCAGTGGGCAGCAACCATATAACGCAGCATCCAAATCGTGGAACATCTCCGTGGTCGAGGGCACTGATTGGTGATTAAAATTAGCTATTTTTGGGGTTGAAGGGAAGCCGTAGAAAACCCATGCATGCTAACCCAAAGTTGGGCTGTATGAGTAATTCAAGTAGTGCAAGCAACTCTACCATTATGAGAAACCAGGATTCATGGGTTAAACAGAAAATACTCAGTTACCATGCACGTTTAAAAACATCACTCTCTCAATTCTAAGATATCTTAAACTAGTTATTAAAAGTTTCTTTCCCTAATGAGAGCTCCCAAAGAGGAGTTCCAAGAACTTAACTGAGAGCTGTAACATCAACCCATCCGATCTCAACTCTGAGACTGTGGATTGTAAGACAAACTCACTTAGATGATGCAGATCCCTGTGAAACAAATCCCCACAGGTTCTCGACAAACGTTTTCCGGGAAGGCTGTGCCTGCATGTTCCAGCATTTGATTATTAATGGGCTGGAGTTTGCGGTCATTAAGAGGTAAGGTTTTCAGGAATTGAACCATTACTTATGCCTGCCAGTTCTTGCGCGGCATGCATGGTTGAAACATCGCTTTTTAACAGTTGAGATTTTAGCAGCTTTGGCCCGCTAATTAATGCTAGCTGCATGAGTTGAAAGCATTATGTCCGGCTGACTACTTTTAAAAGGAGGCTTCAAGGGAATCCTGAATATGCACTTGCCTGCATGTATAATGCAGAAGGAGCATGGAGGTGTTCAATCTGTACTTTATACATTTCCTCCACTATTAAATGTTGGGCTTTTCCCCCCCTGCAGTCCTGGAGAGAGAAGACTTCAACCACTTCTCACATGCGTGGTGTTACCAATGCTCTGCTTACGGGATAAATGTATCAAGTGCACTCCATTTTACGAACTGATTCGGACCACTTGATGCTAATTTGCTCACCTCGTAGTCCACCTCCAGTGAGTACGCCTCCCCTTGCGTTTGGAAGTGGTGTGTGTGGGCGTCCACTGTGAAGTTGACGTGCTTGTTGAAGCGCTCCACGTGCACGGCGTGCCAATGCTGGTCGTCCAAAAGGCTGCCCACCGTAATGGCAATGCGGGGGGCGCTCAACCTCGGAGGGTTATCGTCTGGAAAAAACAGCAGGGGATGGTGGAAAGTGGTGTCAGGTGAGTCGAAAGTGTGGAAGTGGGGTCAGCTCCATCCAGGACACCGATTCATGAACTGTGTATTTGCCATTGTTAGATAATGTTAAAAAAAACAAAAACACTACATTTGTTGTTTTAATGACCTTTTTCACAGTAGTAAATAGTGAGACATTAGTGTTAGCATTAATCCTTGTTGTATTTCATTTTGGTTTTTACAGAGAGACCTCCCTGCGGTGTAGCACTTTTTTGCAATTTAATTTTTACATTACATTTTCCAACCTTGTTGTAATCGTCTGCTTTATGTCAAATTGCCCTTGAGCAAGCGTTGATCTCCCATAACCTAAATGGAGCTAAAGAGGTGCAGCACAGTTGGTGAGGACGTTCACTCTGACACCGCTCCTTGCAAAAAAAAGAAGGAAAAACAATGATAAATCTGATGAAGAAGTAGTCGTGTCGGAAGAGCTCCTGGTAAATCGAGGTAAAACAAAATATCAATACGATATATCAATTCTGTCTTTATCAGAGGCCAAGGAAAATATTCTTCTGATAGTTCAATGACTGTTGTTTCTTATTTTTCTCTCCATCCTAAGAAAATGTTAACTTGATAAATTGGCTTTTCATCGTACATCGATTATCCATCCAATTTTGACAGTGCTTTTATGAGTTGGGGCCTATTCCAGTTGACTGCACAAAACTGCTTGCCAGACAATTCCAGTAACTATTGTTTTATTGTTGAAAATTTCTCGAGTATGATGCGTCCTGAAGTATATTGCACACCCCCAAAGTTGACCTAAAAAAAATCCGAAAAAACCCTTCTACCAATGTACAATGAGTACCACCAATTTGCTGCTCCCCATATTCTCAAAATATCGGGAATTATCTTTATATTTTGTTAGGTTTGTACTTATATTGTTTTTCAAAAAACTGTCTGTACAACAATCATTAATAATAATCATTGTGCACATGCTGATGTAGCCGTAATATAATCTCAGTACAGGCCACAGGACACGCTTTTCCTGGTCCCTGTATTTGTCAGAACAGAATCCCTCAACCAACTAAATGCTCAATGATGGCATAACATTTTATTAATACTGTTGATCACACATATTACAGTCTTAAATAAATATTTAACACGGTTTGACTTAAACATTTTTTGCATTAAATATTTGTGCATAAAATGTTTGTGCATAGTGCAGTTAGGGCCAAGACTTCAAAAGCAACATCTGGCTCATCTCCAGTCTGAAAAATATCCATCGTTAGCTACCTTTGGTGACTTGTTCCAATTCGGTGCATCCTGAATTCATGAACAGTGATCCTACTTTGCTCCCACAACACGTCATCCTCTGTGCCATCCATGGCGTTTGTGGGGAAACAGTTTTTGAATCCCAAGAGTTTTGGTTCCAAAGCTTTCCTATGGCGTCACGTGGCTATCAAAACAACGTGAGCTCAAACTACATAGAAAAACAGGGTCATGGGCACATTTAAAAAAAAAAAAAAAACGACCATTTCAATTGTGTGCACTCTCCCGTTTTTTTTTTTTTTTTTTTTCCCAATGTGCCTATGACACTCGTATTACATAGCTTGAGCTCACATTGTTTTTATACCCACCTGAGGCCATTGAGGTGAGCTATAGTTGTTTCGGACTGCGCTGATGAGATTATAAATTAGTAAACTTATCATATAACTTAACTATAAATGAGAAAAAAATGTTATTTCCTTGATTGTGGCCTGTTAGGAGACTTTAATCTCAATAATGCAAAAAATTGCCACCCTGCCCATGAATGGGTTAACACCATAAAGAGAACTAGATCAGAGACTGCAAGCATTCAAGGGGAGAATGAACAGCAACAGTACACATACACTGCAAAGGGGCAGACAAATAGTGTTGCATCTTTTGAACTAGGGGTTAGGGTCGGTGCTCTGTTCAAGGGTCTCTCAACATGAGTCAGGAAACCACTTCCATGTGACAATTTTATGTTATCAGCAGCAGCACTCAACATAAACCACATGGTTCCAAAGCACCAAAACATTACCGATGCCGATATTGGTAAAACCTGCAATTCCCATCTCTAAAATACAATAATGGACCTTTGCCTTGTACAGTGTTATGAAAAAAAAAAGAAAAATGTAGTGCTTAAAGATCTACTGACCCGAAAAGCATGATTTTTAGTATGTTTTTAATAAATGCAGCCGGAATGGACCCAACCACTTTTTCACCACACAACATAATTTTGATGATTTTGACAGATACGTTTTTTTGTAACTCCCGCCATGAAAATTCTCTCGAGTGATTTGTTTTGGGTAAGAAGCAGGAAGTGACATTATTAGCAGACACCTACTCAGGCGGGTTTGTGTGTTTATACCAGTTTTACCTGCGGGAAGGTAGCCCTTTGTTCCCTTCGTGTTAGCCAAAATGCCAGCTCGTTGTATTATTGGATATTGCTTGAACACTCGAAGGATGAATTCACTCTTCATTCTTTTCCAAAAGACCTGGTTCGTCATGAAAAATGGATTGCATAGGTGCAAAGGACGAGAGCTTTGTGGGTTCCAAATGACAGTTAGGTGTGTATAGAGCTATTTAAAAACAATATTAGTTTAGGGGGTAGGGACACGTAATCCTTTTTTTCGCGAGCGATGACAACACTCGTGGCTGGGTTGCGATGACTCAACATGGCGCCGCTGTCCATCCATCCATCCATCCATTCTCTATACTGTTTATCCTCATGAGGGTAAGGGGCCCTGGAGGCTATGCAAGCTGACTTTGGGCAAAAGGCAGACTACACGCTGAAGTGACAGGGCACAGATACACGTGGACAATCATTCGCACTCACATTCACACCATCACAGAGTGGGAACTGAACCCACACTGCCTACACCAAAGTCAGAGGAGTGTACCACAACACCATCAGTGACATAGCTTGAAAGCTGTCGCAAATTTGGCTAAAAACATGAATTCAGTTTCAAATGACTACTGTCTGCATTAAAGTACTCTGCCATTGTGAATGCTATCCTTGTTTTTTTAAACGGGTTGTGGGATGTTAAGTCCCGTCCATCTAAATATCTTATTGTCACACGGTTGTATTTTGGAGCCAAAACACAAACATGCTATGATGCTAATAAAATCCGCAATACAGTATGTCTCTCCTTACAACAATTGACTTATGATGAAGTGAGGATTTTCACAACATGCAATTCTTGTTCTCAGTTTGAAGTGTTAACCACAAAATGTGCTTCACCTAAGTTGAGGTAGAGGTCCAGTTTCCCTCGGTGGAGCTCCAGAGTGATGTAGTCGCCTCTCTGACCCTCGCCATGCAGCAAAACCCCATTGGCCTGCTGACTCTTAAAGAGCAGCGAGATGACATCTTTCACAGTGGACATCGACTTTTGGTTAAATCGATACAGCAAGGAGCTTCTGCCATCAAAGTCTGCCACGTAGGACTCTACGATGGAGGGTTGGGAGTTGGGGGAACAGAACAATACTCACATCAGTGTGAAGGCGCAGAAAAAGAAGACATTGAGTCCAGATAGAGCCGAAATGATAGCTGTGATCTTATTTCAAAATTAGTCAGGACATTTAGGTATTGTTTAAAGGTCATAAGCAATACTAGATAAAAATGAATGTAGTTCGAGATTGCACATTTTAATGTCCAGTGTTTCTGTGGCAGACCAGTCAGGGAGGTATTTGGGATAGCTCAGTATAATAAGAGCAGTCTTTCATTCATTCATTCATTCATTCATTCATCTTCTGTACTGGTTATCCTCACTCGGGTCGCAGGCATGCTGGAGTCCATCCCAGTGATCTTTGGGCGAGAGGTGGGTTAAAGCCTTAACTGGTTGCCAGTCAGTCGCAGGGCACATACAAACAAACTATTTGATCTCATATTCATACCCACGGGCAATTTAGAGTTTTCAGTTCACCTAACCTGCATATTCTTGGGATGTCAGAGGGAGGGAACCGGATTGCCCAGAGAAAACCCACACAGGGACAGAGAGAACATGCAAATGCCACAGCAGCGGGGCCAGGATTTGAACCCCAGTCTTCAGAACTGTGAGGCAGACATGCTAACCAGTCGCTCCACCGTGCCGCCCTATGAGTAATGAAATTTGGTAACTATCATTAAAAGTAATCCCCCATTTATCGCAGATGTTACATTCCAGATAACCTGCACAATTGACAAAATTTTCAAATATTTCCTTATTTTTTATATATATATTAAGGGAGGGGGCAACACGGTAGATGCCTGGTTAGAACGTCTGCCTTACAGTTCTGAGGACCAGGATTCAAAAACTCACCCCCACTGCGTGGAGCCTGCATGTTCTTATCAGCCCTGCATGGGCTTTCTCCAGGCATTTGGGCTTCCTCCCACATCCGCAAAACATGACTGGTAGGTTAATCCACAAACATGCCAACAACACTGAGGTTTACTGAAAGAGATGCAGTGTAATTAAGAGCCAGAAGAAGAGGTAGAGAAGGTCCACAACTACCAGCATTCAACAGCAAAGGTTGATATTGCCGTAAAGCAGAACGAACATTATGCCTGTACATATTGTTATATGCGCTGCTGGTACTGTATGTGTTGCTGCTTGTTGGTGTTGAAGTAGCAGTTGTTGTAGGATCATAATTACTGTAAATCTGTGTTGCAAAACATCTGTGCTGATTTCTGTTTGCCTATCTATGGTCTTTTGCATTAAATCTTAGCATTGTGCTGGCAAACCTTTGCAAGACAAAATCATACGGTTTGGTTTTTAAAAAATAAATATATTTTGTTATATGTGTCTGCTTTAAATTAAACTTCAATTGGGAGTGACAAGTAAAGAATTTGAACCAAGCATGCTTTGTCTCTTCTTTGAAGAATTGTGTGAGCAAGAGAGTCTTCTTGTTTTTGGTTTCTTAAAGATTTGTTGCATGGTAGTCTCTCATTTACTGACAGTAGGAGTGTAAGCACAGACTCTAAGGAATGCGTAGAAAAAAAAGGTTCATCATTTTTAATTAATGCCAAAGTTAAATGAGCGAATGGGGCGTAAAACAGCCATTCATCTTCTGGGCTGCTTATTCTCACAAGGGTCGCAGGAGTGCTGGAGCCTATCCCAGCTATCATCGGGGAGGCAGGGTAAACCCTGAATTGGTTGCCAGCCATTTGCAGGACACATAGAAACAACCAACCATTCGCACTCAAAACAATACCCAAGGGCAATTTAGAGTCTCTAATGAATGCACGTTTTTGGGATGTGGAGAAAACCCATGCAGGCAGGGGCAGAACATGCAAACTCCGCACAGGCGGGGCTGGGATTTCAACACTGGTCTTAAGAACTGTGAGGCAGATGCTCTAACTGACTGTGACACTATGCTTCCTCCTGCATAAAGTGTAAGTAGTTCTGATTTAGGAAGGTTGAGGAAAACACATCACTTATTTGGTTTTATTAGTAAATTGCCTTTCTGGTGATTTAACATACAGATTAATTCAACTAAAAATCCACATAAATATGTCACATCATTTTCTGGAGTAATATTTATTATGAAACCAAAGCAACTTGATGGTCTACCAGTATCACAGATTGTGTTTCATGTTTAACGAAACGGGTCATTTTTTTACACAGTTTTTATTATCTGTGTGTGTGTGTGTTTGTTTTGATGCAGAGCAATGATCTTACTTTAAGTCTCGACTAACTTTTCTATTGTCTTCCAGGAAAAAAAAAAGGAATTTTTATATCAGGATATTCGCATGGTCTACTACAGTACAGCATGTGAAAAATGGTTCCAATATGCAGTAGCTGTGGGGCAAAAGAATCGGTCATTATCTGTGTTAATGTTCATGTCTCCCCGGAGGCAGGAGGGGGGCATGCAATCGCAGGACCTGCCGCTTATCTTCTGAAGGGGCACAATGGCGCGGAAAGGAACATGACACACATAGGGAAAAAACACTCTTCAGCGGTGGCAACTTGTTCCTCAACCGTGTGCTTTAACTCTGCAGGCCTCTTGTTTGTTTTATACCACTCCTGTTTGTTTTGTGATCTGTGAAGCACTTTGTGTAGCCTCGAGCGCTATGGTGTGCTCCATAAATACAAAGTAATGCTATGCAAGTGAGTGCGCCTGTGGCTCTCCGCAGTTGGCTCTCTCCGCAGAGGAGCGAGAATGAAAAACACATATACACACGAAAGCAACAAACAATATTTTTTAACAAGCTGTTATTTTTTCTTCAAACTTAAAGCCTAATCAAAGTAAGTGACTAGAATACAGTAAATCCTGCTACCCAGGAGTCCCAGTTACAACAATTAGGGTGAATCAAATGAAAAAGAGGACCACATGACTGCACAGGTGCTCCACTTGTATCATTGGACTGCGAACAAACGTCGATGTCTTGATAAAGACATCAAATTTCCATTGCTTATTTTGTACAGCGTTGCTTGGTAACTCGAGATTGATCAAAATAACCACATGCAAGCACATGTGCACCATTTTAAGGCATTTGCTTTATTACCATGGGACAAAATAATAATATACTAATGCAAACATCATATTTCTTCACCATTTATCCTCTCCAGGGTTTCAGGTAAACTGGAGTCGAGCCCAGATGACTGTGGGTGGACTAAAACTGGGATTGTTTGCAAGAATACATTGCAGGCTTGATACTGTACTGTTCCTACTGTCAAAATATTTTGAACAAAGGAACTATTTTCGCAACCAGTCCAGGGTGTACCTCATCTCCTGCCCCCAAATAGCTGGGATAAGCTCCAGCACTGCCGTGACCTTTGTGAGGATAAGCTACTCAGATAATGGATGGATGGATGAAATTATTTTCATGACGATTGTGTGATTGTATTTACAAATTACAATGATGGAGATCATTTGAAATTGAAATTGTTCATCTTTCCTTTTCACAACTTTTTTTTCCCAAAACATCCATACTGCCAAAGCCAGCCCTTGTATAACTGAAATTGAAATATGTACAGTATTTTAACTTTGTAAAACTAATACATGCATAATGTCAGTGCAGTACACTAGAGGATGTGTGCCTCACACTTCTGAGGCTCTGAGTTCAAATCTCTGCTGCCACCTGCATGGAATTTGAATGTTCGCCACGTGCCTGGGTCCTGGTACTCTGCCATTCTACCACATCCCTAAAACACCCATGTCAGATTCCATGAAGACTCAAAATCAGGGGTCACCAACCTTTTAAAATTTGACAACTATCGGTACTTCTTGGTTACTGATGAATGTGAAAGGGTACGAGTTTGACACACACTAGTGAAATAACAAATTTGCTCAAAATCCATTCCTGAAAATAAATGATATTCATCTATGCAAAGACATTTATCGTGTTAATTATTTTTCACAATTATAATCAATAATGATTTGACAAAGTCGGACACAGAAATATCACCTTCTCAACAATGGGGACAACAATGGCTCTATCAATAACAGCAGGACATTTCTATAAATCTTTACAGTTGATTACAATTCACTTATAGAATATTACTAGGCGATCACAGTGTCCCATCACTGCTGAGCTGTTTTTAGGATAGGCTCACAGGCTTCTCATATGGTTCTTAGGGGCTATCTGATGTCTGCAGGCTCCATGTTTGTCATGGTCCTGCCATTCCAGCCCTGGCTGGGCGGGTCCCAGCAGACCGGCGCTAATTAGGAGGCGCACACCTGCGCCTTATCCCCACTGATTAAGCCCTTATAGGACCCAGGGGACGACTGGTCTTCGCCAGATCATTGCCTCGCATGCCTCGTTCCCGCATTTCCGCATTCCTGACGCCAACCTCCCATGTACCGACCAACATCTGTCTCCTGACCTACCCTGTAAGCCTGTCGATACTGTTCCTGCTGTTTGTGCTGACTGACTCCCCGGTTACCGACTCTGGAACGAATAAAGACTTTCTCCTTACTGCTTGCCTGTCACCCAAGTCGTGCATTTGGGTCCGCCCTCGAGTCCTGGTTATGACAATGTTAATGAAGGTGACAGTTTTGACACCCGCCCCCTAACCCCAAAAGAGTTTTTAATGATCCCGGCCTTTAATTTCCCTAAATGAAACATTATGCAAACCATCCATCCATTCATCTATCCATTTTCAGAGCCGCTAATCCTCACAAAGGTTACGTGAGTGCTGGAGCCTATCCCAGCTGTCATCAGCCAAGAGACAGGGTACACCTTGAAGTGGTTGCCAGCCAATCACAGGGCACATGGAGACAGACAACAGACCCACTCACAATCACAACTAGGGGCAATTAAGTGTGTCCAATTAATGTTGCATATTTTGGGATGTGGGAGGATTGAGAGGAGTGTCAGGAGAAAACCCACACAGCCATGGGGAGAACATTAAAACTACACACGGGCAGGACCGGGATCGAACCCTAGTCCTTGTGAGGCCAACGCTTTACAGCTACGCCACTGTGTTGCCTGTCATGAGCCAGGTTGGACCACGACCAAGAGGGGCATGGCCACTGCCCAGGCTGGTGACCCCTGTCACAGCTCACAGCTGTTGAACATTGAGACTGTAAATAAATGGTGTATTTAATCTGGAGTTTTGGTCACTGGCATTCGCCAAGTCGTTGTACCCAGAGTCTGTGAGTGTGCTTTGTGTTACAGTGTGCGGAAACTCCTACAATTAAACCCACTGAATATAGTGCCGTCGTCCCGGAGTCCTGCATTTGGGTCCAGCCCCGCACCGCAGGTTCACGACTGAACGAACTGGCCATTACAGGACCAAGCAGGAAAGACTCGGCGTTGCCGGGGACGACGCCAGACACACCGCCTCCCACTGGACCTGGTATATCCTATCCGGGTAGGCTCCTTGATATCGTCCTCTCCATCCTTGTCACATGCACCGCCCGCATGTCATGATTACATCCCGACCACGACGCTCACCACCGCATATTATTTTGGACTCAGATTTTTCGGATTATGAGGAAGAATTGAATTTATATGACTGATTCTGACTTGGACAACGAAGGCGAATTCTCCCTCCCCTTAATGAGTCTCGATGACTTCATTGCGCGGTCCCGCACCTCCAGGTTCCGAGTGCCTTCGCCCTGTGAGCCCAAATCTTCTTCCTCTATTCTTCCCTGGGGACCCGCTTGGCCATCTATCCAGGTACTCCATGTGGCGGCCAGAGGAGCTGCCTAAGCAGGGTGCCACTTGGCGTCTTCCACGCTGCGACGACCAAGACAACCAAGCCACAGCGGCATTCCGCTCCAGCGACGGCTGAGCCTCAGCCGACCTCGGCCGGCGCTTCGACGAAAATCAAGCCACTGCGGCATTCTGCTCCAGCGACGGCCGAGTCTCAGCAGACCTCGGCCGGTGCTTCGCCGAAAATCAAGCCACACCGGCATCCCGGTCCAGCGACTGCCGAGCCACAGCCGACATCCGCCCACGTTTTGCCGGCGGCCAATCCACAGCCGACTCCCGCCGATGCGTTACAGACGATCAAGCTGATGGACGCTGAATCAACTGGTAAGCGTCCGGCCCAGGGAGAGGAGGGATTCGCGACCCCTGAGGTGCAATGATCGCTTTATGCGAGAGCAGTTAGTGAGGCAGAGGGCGGAGCTTGTGGCCCTCACGAACCAGGTTCAGTGGGAATTAGACTACCGTCCAAGCCACGCCCACGTGACGGTTCCCGCCGATCCGCTACCAATCCAAGCCCACGTTGCGGCTGACCCGCTGCCAAGCCAAACTCACGTAGCGATGGCAACTGACCCACTGCCATGCCACATCTACATTGCGGTGGTGAGGTGGTGACAGACTTCCTCGCAAACCACGTTCACGCCGCAGTAGCCACCGATCTGCTACCAAGCCAAGCCCACGTTACAGTGGAGACTGATCCGCTGCTGCACCAAATCCTTGTTGCGATGGTGACAGACTTCCTGGCAAACCACGTTCACGCCGCGGTAGCCACCAATCCGCTACGGAGCAAAGCCCATGTCGAGGTGGCGAATGACCCGCTGCCGCAACACACCCACGTTGCGGTGGAAGCAGACCACAGTACAGATTCCCGGCCGCTTTATGTTCCAGGCGGCAGCGAGGGCTTGTCGGTTGCCTCACGTTCCAGTCCTGGCGGCAGCAACGACTCGTCGCCCGCCTCCGGCTCCTGTCCCGGTGACAACGACTCATCGGCTGCCCCACGTTCCTGTCCCCGTGGCGGTGACGGCTCGTTGGCCGCCCCACGTTTCTGTCCCCGCGGTGGAGACAGCTCGTCGGCCGCCTTACGTTCTTGTCCAGTCGGCACCGACGGCCCGTCGGACGCTCTACATCCCTCTCTCAGTGGCGATTACTCCCCGGCCGCCTCACGTTCCTGTCCAGGTGCCGGTGAAGGCTCGTCGGCCGTCTCATGTTCCTACCCCGGCAACGACGACATTACGGTCCCCTCTGTTCCAGTGCCGGCAGCGACAGGTATTCGGCCGTCTCACATTCCTGTCTTCGTCTGGAGTAGTCGCATGCTTCCATCAGGTTCCTGCTTCGCCGTTGGGTTCCTTCTCGAGGACATCAGTCCGAATCACCCTGTGGGGACCCTGGTGCTTGGCATCCAGGCAGACCTCCTGACCTGCCCGGCCAGACGCCTCGTTTTTGGTGGCCACCAGACATACTGGTCGACATCGACAATGTCTTTTACGTAAAACAATGTCACCAAAGATGACAATATCTTATGTGTATACATATTTGCATAAATAACTTCGGTCCAAAGACACCGAGCAACCAAAAAGAATCAAAAATTCAGCTTCAAATCATCATGTCATCAACATGTAGTTATACTCATTAGCACGGCGTACATAAGAATTGCACTATACTGTTTCTTCTACTCTAGATGTAGGGAATTTCGCTTCTTGCTGAAATGATCTTGTTTTTGAGGGGGCTCCCTGTCTCAAGCAAGTGAGTCAGCTCTCATCATGCCCCTCATACTACAGGGCCAACGGCGAGTACAGATTTTGTTACTATGACAACTTGGGCGACGCGCGGGGTGGCTGTGAGCTTTGAAGCACACATACGAATTCTATATTCCCTTGGAGAAGCAGTTAGTTTGTTTTCCGGAGTAGGTGGACAACAACAGCTTCACTTGGTTGTTTGATATCACATGTGACAGGTTTGCAGACATTTCAGAGGCTATTTGTATACATACTTTTATTATATGTCCTCTTTTTAGGCATGAAGATTTGTGTTGTCACTCATCACAACTCTACGATGCCCACCACTGTTGCATTATTTTGTTGGTATTTGTTTGAGGACTGCCTCTGCAGTGGTGCTGACTGCAGAATCTTCAATGATAATAATAATAATAATAGACAGTGTGATCTCTATGAGAAAAGCAAGGTATTGACGCTCACAATGAAGATGACATGTCTATTTAACAAACATCTTCCCTCACGGCGCGGCGCCTCAGACGATCACCTCATCCTTTCTTATCGTGTCTCATCGCTCACAGAGCGTACAATTGATTGATGGCAAGGCAGCATTTGGGCTGTTACCGTTACATAATCCTTCTTATGTGGAATACCGGGCTCTGATGTGGCAAAGCGGGCCGCAACACGACAATGTGGCTACAAATGATCTCTGCTCAAGTGGCCGGTCTTATTTTCCTTCGAGGGCCGAAGCTGATCACCTGAAGAATACGACGGCGGCCTCAACGGTGAGACAGCGTTTATGTTTGCCTAACCCTGACAATTAAGTGTGCGTGAGGCAGCCGGATGCCATAAAACTGCTCACTGTGACATTGTCTGCCATGCTCACTGCTTTTAATTGCCCCATTTTCAAGTGAATCTGTTGGAATTGTTTTTTTTTAACAACTGTGGAAAACTGTTATCATGTGAACTCAAGGGACACCTCGTTAAGTACACCTACATTTATAATGGCCAAAAAGGCTTTCATGAGGATTATAATGCTCACTTTTTGGTACTAATTTAACAATGGTGTTTGGCGTTTGCAACAATGTTGCATCAGACCGAGAGCTGTTTAATACCCAAGATATTGGATACAACTCCCCAAATGATGCAGTTTACTTTGACACCTCTGCAAACTGCAACCAAAATAATAAACGTGTTGTTAAATGAATAAACCTATCCAAGATTGCGCATTATTATCTTCATAAAGGCACATGTTTTTTCATGCAGTTTGTGTTCTGAATTTTAATAAATACTGTCATGGGCAGACTTCTGTGGAAATTTAGTTTGTTACAATTACAAGTTACTCTGTTGAAAATGTACTTGTAATATAAGTAATATTTACTCCAAGTATTATAACTACTTTCATTTGATTACATTTTGATTACTTTCCCTAATTTTGAATGCATGGATCAACAAAACCCTCGGTAAAGTGGATAGAACCACAGAAATTATATCAAACTAATAGATTGCACAACAAGGCGGCATGTTAAGGTCATATTTAGAAATCTGTCTCACTTGAAATCGTAACAAAATGGCACATGACCAAAGAGAGCCAATCAAAACCGCCGGCTTCAGAAGGAGGAAGTGATATGAAAAACAAAAAAAGCCTGAGTCTCTGCAATCTATTTCCAAAAAATAACTGCAATTATATGAATTTAATAACAGATTCTCTCAGGATTATAACTATTATTTTTACATTAATTTTGTAACTAAATTATATAATATATGTAAATACTTACTCCCTAACAATTCCAATTGTATTAGGGAGTACATAAGCTGTGGTGAGGACTCACATCTTGTGACTAGGAGTCGTTTCAGAAAAGAGCCACGAATTTGATGACTTCAGACTTGACTTGACAAAATGTCGCCAGAGCAGCAACTACAACTGGACTTTGAATCGTGATTTCACTCACACCCGAGTCAAATGAACTGAAAATACTTGCCATTTTTACCAAAGTATTGTGGAACAGACACGCTGCAGTTCTACCGCCATAGCTCATTACTCCAATGTTTATGCAACCGAATAATAGATATTATCAACAAATATCACTCTGGTGGAAGTATTCCACAAAACTAAAAAATAATTAGATTTTATTTCTTTTAACAGTTAACGTTAACATAGGCATGTTCAAGTCGATGAATTGTCCAGGTCATCACTCTTTCAGACAAGACGTATAACACTTTTATAAAAAAATAAATGAAATAAAATCACTAGCAACACAGAACAACATAAATTGGAAATAAATGTAGTAGTTACATAAGTTACAGTTTCCACGACGCACTGGTGACATACACAAAAACTACGACAATTAACGTAACAATTGGCTTGTAAATTATTACGAAACAGCAATTGGCTACCGACCAGTTCAGGGTGTCTCCTCAGGAGACAAATATGTTTGAAGGTGAGCCCGAATGATTGTTTGCGTCGATGTTCCCTGTGATTGCCTGGCAACCAGTCCTGCGACCCTTGTGAGCATTAGCGGCTCACATGGATGGATGAAGAGAACTGCTCAAAATGTGCAAAGACTGAGGGCGATAAAGTACTAAATTGATAAGAAATGCCTGAAAACTCTTCTTCACATTTATATTTTCCTGATCTTTGAGTGAGACTAAGAACTATCCTCGTGATGTCAAGAGGTTTGGGTATACAATAAACATTCTCTCTCCCACTATATTAACACCAAGTGCCCTTATTCTATGCAGTGGCTATCCTGCGGAAATGCTACTTCCTCATTAATCATGGACCAATTTCCACCAGCCTAGCGTGCAGTTAGCCATCAAAGTATCCCCATAACTCAAAAAATACATCTTCCCTGAGGTGCAACCTGTTAGATGTTATTTGGCCTAAAATGTCTCTGCCGTCTGGCCCAACACTAATTGTGTTGCAAGGTTGCACCGAACCACACAGGATCTGCCATCCTGCGGCCCCATGCCATCCCGACAGTGGCTAGAGTACATGGCAAAGGTCCTGTGCAACGAGTAAGGGGTCTAAACAACTTGCATTGAAGGCAAATCACTGCCACTAAAGCCTGCAACTCATAATGGGTGCATCATGGCATCCTATCGTCCCTTCTTCTCCTCACGACAAGTCACTGCTGACAAATCCCTCCGTCGATTAACAGCCTACTGAATTTCAACGGAAACAAAGCGCCAGAAGGACTCTCTCTAGCCCTTTGGCTCTGATTATTTCCTCTCAGTATTTGATTAACAGCTGGAGGCAGGATTTTCAGAGCACTCAGCGACACGAACACAGTCTCTGGAAGCTCAAACGATGGAATTCTTGACCCTTTTGAAGCTTGATTTTACATACTGTACTTGCAATTTTTAAAAAATCTATTCAGTCATTGTCCAGCTCTTTAGCATTACTCTTTTCTACAGTGTGTCATATTTACAATACGTTTGGGCCTGTTTATTG
Organism: Syngnathoides biaculeatus; assembly: GCF_019802595.1. Lineage (NCBI taxonomy): Eukaryota > Metazoa > Chordata > Actinopteri > Syngnathiformes > Syngnathidae > Syngnathoides > Syngnathoides biaculeatus. The sequence continues at coordinate 5,006,399 of NC_084653.1, read as the reverse complement.
GCAATGTAACTTCAGAAATAAAGTGGGAAAAAAGTAAATCATAAGATTACATTTTCATTAAATAACTGAAAATGTAATAATCGGTTTTGAAGGGGAACAAAAACAACTTGACTTAGACTTGCTTGTCTCGACTTGGGACTTGACTTGAGGGCAAAGATTCTAGACCAAATTATGACTGGAAAGCAGCGACTTGGTCCCACTACTATTATACAGTATGCATACATTGGGTATCTATTTTGAACATTTATTATATAGAGAGCTTTACAGAGTGACCGTTTTTTTATGATATGAACTTTGAAATAATGATGTTTCTACAAACTTGTTGCATGTAAAAAAATAACCCGTGAAGCTTAGTATCTTGAATTTCACATGCACAATGCCCTGGTTTTTAGAGCAATGTGTCTTGTGTCACACATGAAACGCCTTTTGTCTAAAGGTTGTCAGGTATGACAATAGCATGTGCACCTTAACGCAATGCAGAGTGAAGGAACTCGCAACATGATTTTAGAAGCACATTTTCACAACCTTACTATCTCATGACCTTCAGGAAAGATAAAATGGGAATTGTAAAATCCAGAATTAAAAGGCACATATTAACATATGCATACATTCTGCTCCTCAATAAATGTTGCTAATATTAGTTTTCTGTCAACAACTAATAATACTATAAAGCACACATGCATACTAATACAACTAATAATCCATCCCTTGTACCAAAAGAGATGCTCGATTGGCTAGAAAATAACTGCAGTAAAAAGATATTGACAATCTAAGTGGAAGCTGGCTTGACCACAGTAGAAATGTCAGGACATGCTCTCTCTCTCTCTCTCTCTCTCTCTCTCTCCCACTATCCCTCTCTCAGTCTTCCCCTCAAACATGCATGACTACACACAAACTTACACACACTCAACATTTAAGTGACAAGGTATGCCATGGCGGGCATTGAAAGGTAAATTAAACACATGATTGAGCCTCAGAAAAATTGTAGGTGGTGAGTGTAGGCATGTTCTATCTGCGAATGTGTCACTTCACTCATTTGTGCATTTTTGGTCACACTTGACATAGCATAGGTATCATGGCAGTGTGACCTGGGAAAAAAAAAACTCCACGGATTGATCAAAATCAGATCTTTTACTGACAGTCTTCTTAACAGTGAATTCATCGACTCTGGTACTTACTATATGAACAGCCATAGACTTCCACCCTGAGGCCGATCCAGCCACTTGGATTCCAGCGCAGAGGGACGAATCGAAGGAAACGGGCTCTCAAAGAGTGGGAGAGCTTGTTTTGGACGACACCCTCTGAATTGACATTCCCGACAAATGTCTGTGAAAATCAGAAACAAGACGTTAGGCTCAGGGAAATCATTAATAACAAAGGCTGGCAACTGGCTTCCTTATTATATGAGATCACAAGGGTCAAGGAAGGGTTGCGCCTATCCCAGCTAAAAGTGGGAGAAAAGTGGACTGGACCCTGAACTGGTCGCCAGTCAGTTAAAGGGCACATATCGACATCATCACTGAGTAGGAATCGATGCCACGCTGCCTGCACCAAAGACAGGCATGTGTACCACTACACCATCAGTGACCTCGTAATTGTAATTTGTGAAAACATCCCAATTTAAGCCTCCTGTAAGTTACTAGTTTGTTTTGTTTTTTTTTTGGGGGGGGGGTGCTCCATTATGATCATCCACTGTTCATCAAACCCATTCTACTGCAAAACCAGTCCTAAGAATAATTTTTTGTCGCCATGATGAACCATTAAGGTTAATGCTCTTTATTCCTCAAATGTACCAACATATGATTTTTACACCGCTAATCATTCATACTTCCAACATGTTTAAGGTGCAAGACACCCGTGACACACCATATAAATACAATTATAATGTACACACCTCTTCTTTACATAATATTACATGTTTTATAGACAAGGCAAGCTTATTTGTATAGCTCATTTAAAAAAGGTGATTGAAAGTGCTGAACAAAGACATCAAAATTAAAATACAAACACGAGATAAAAATCATAGCAAATAACTGACTAAAATATGACTACATTTAGAAAAAAAATATGGATCTTTCTGAAAAAGCAGCTGAGAACAGATGTGTCTTCAACCTGAATTTAAATTTATATCTATAAACTTACTGTATCCATCCAATGTGAAATATTTATGGAATTAATGTTCTATACACTTCTATTGTTCAGTATTTACACTATATTTATTCATCTATGCACCTACATGGTAACATACTAACATCATATTTAATCTTCAATCCATTTCCAATGTACCACAATAACAGCAGGTCATGTCAATATACAAATCGCTTATCCTCACAAGGGTTGCGGGAAAGCTGGAGCCTATTCTAGCTAGCTTCGGGCGAAAGGCGGATTACACCCTGAACTGGTCGCCAGTCAGTCACAGGGCAGATATTGACACCATCAATCAGCGGGAATCGATCCCACGCCAAAGGCAGGTGTGTGTACCACTACACCATCAGTGAGTCTACAATAACATCATATTTATCCTATTCAACCCTAGTGTAAAATATTTACATATTTGCTTGTCTATACACCTCAAATGCAAAATATTTATATCAGTGGTAGAAGGCAATAAATCTATTGTACCGAATTTAAATTTTTAATGTTCTGCACACTTCTAATGTTCCATATTCACATCCTATATAATATTCTATACACCTCTAACATGCCATGGATGCATCATTTTTAATGGTCTCTACACAGCTACTGGAGCATATACAGTATAGACACCATATTTAATGTTACACACACCTCTTCATATACAAAATCAAAACATTGTCACTTGAAGCACATCATGCAATGTAGCCTATAAATAAAAAAAAAAATAAAGTTAGAATATTAACAGACACCCAGGCTAACCCAATGAAGTGGTCTTTGCTCCTGCCTTTGAACTACCCACCACTATTCTATTTACAATTGAAAGATAAGTATCATCATGTGGTTGGGAAATATCCTTTCATATCTGTTCGGTAGAAGACGAAAAGAAAAGGCATTCTCACATCCAGTGACAAAACATGTCACACCGCATTTGTGAAGCATCATTTGTCTATTTCATTTCCAGCTCCGTACAAAGCCAAAGGGATATACTGTACACTGGCAAACAGAGAGCTGCTGAGGGGGAGAGACAATGGAGTCTCTCCAAAGACTAATGATGCTGCTAACTGATTCTAGCCAGGTGACATATTCAATCAAAGCGGAATCATGCCGCAAAGCAAAGAGGTGCAAAGGATGAATGTTTGCTTGTGGTGTTTGTGACGAGTAAGCAGTCAAGACATGGACAGAGATGTTGGTGTAGTTTGCTGTCTTGTCGCAAACACAGATGAAAACCGCCTGCGGGATGCTGCGGAGCCGTGGTACCATTAAATACAGAGGATGCTTCTCGCCAGATAATCGAGGGCCAACGTGCACCCATTAAGGGTGAGATTGGAACTTCTGCCAAGGAGGAATGAGTCTTTTCTTAAAACACAGACCAAATATGTTAATTTGCACTGCTATACTGTAGTTCAATTTGGCAAACGGTTCCGAAAGCTTGGCTGCTCATTTCCTCCTCTGTCAAAACATAAACACTTTCACAGTCCTTATCTTTTTTTCCCCAGCCCCGGCACCATTACATTTATGACAGAGAATAAGCCAGCGTATAATATATCTCCTTGGAAGCAGGTGAGAGCATATCAACCCTGGCAGGAAAGCCCAGCTCAGTTCAGTATTGTGCAATTTTGTTTGTGAAAACATGTAAATTATATCAAAACACCTAACATTAATGTACAGTGATAATCATATGTATATGAGTCCCGTGCCTGCGCCTCATTGGAGACACTAAATTGCGCCTAGGTGTGATTGTGAGTGCGGCTGTTTGTCGCTATGTGCCCAGCGATTGGCTGGCTACCAGCGTGTACCCTGCCTCCTGCCCATTGACAGCTGGGATAGGCTGCAGAACTCTCCACGCCCCTTGTGAGTAAGGATAAGTGGCTATATATATATATATATATATATATATATATATATATATATATAAACAGGACATCGCACAGCGTTGAGATGAAGTCTGGTTGGCAGAGCTTGGATTTATTGTGGATGTGAGTGCACTGAATAAACTCAATGCCAAACTGCAATGCCAGGGCCTTTTTGTAAATGAAATTTACAGAGCAGTGAAGGGTTGCATGAGAAAGTTGTAGCTCCTCTCAACCCAAGTGAAGAACACAATTCTCACCCAAATGTCAACACTACAGGAAGTAACAAGATCAGCTGATAACCTCCACAAGTGCTCATCCATGTTAGACGCACTGCATGGAGAGTTTTCAAGGTCATTTCAAGATTTTCAAAAGACTTCAGAGTTAAATGTACATGGTTTCTTCTCTCTTAAACTGCAGTGTGAATAACGCATCAAGTGATGTTCAGCTGGAACTCATCAACCCACAGTCTGACACATTTCTGGCAGAACGCTTCGGGTCAGTCTCACTGCTGGATTTTTACTTTTGCCTCAAAGAGGAGAACTTTCCACACCTGGGCAGGCATGTTCAGATGATTCTAGTCCTCTTTGTCTAAACTTGCATATGTGAACAGACATTCTCAGTGGTGAATTTTAATAAATCCAAACACAGATCCTCTATCAACGATGACCACCTCTCAGCTGTCCTTCGCACACTACCTCAGACATTCAGCCAGATTTCAGCACCCCAGTTCGTGTCTGAGCTTCAGTTTGTAGCTATTAATAAGTTAAAAATAAATTGAACTGATATGATGATTTTGTTTATTACTTCTTTAGGAGTATTTTCTTATTTGACCTATACACCAGAATTTCACATTCCAGGTAGCCTATTTATGGTAATATTTACTGAAAATTTTTGTTCCATTTACCAGTACCAGCTATTCAAAACATGGAATTTAATGCATTTTATAATGGGAGAAAGTTGAGAATTATGAGTGGCATGGTAGGTCAGCTGGAAAGCATTGACCTCACACTTCTGAGGTCCCAGGTTCAATCCTCCTGTGTGGAGTTTGCATGTTACCCCCGTCACTGCTTGGCTTTTCTCTGGGCACTCCGGTTTCCTCCCACATCCCCAAAACATGCAACATTAATTGGACACTGTAAATTGCCCCTAGGTGTGATTGTGAGTGCGGCTGTTTGTCTCAGTGTGCCCTGTAATTGGCTGGCAACCAGTTGAGGGTGTACCCAGCCTCCTGCCCATTGACAGCTGGGATAGGCTACAGCACTCCCGCGGCCCTTGTGAGGATAAGTGGTTAAGAAAATGGATGGATGGATATATACCGTATATATGTAAAGACAAACAAGGCTAACCTCTGTGTAAATAAACTGATTTCTTTCCACCTAAGAAAGCAGATAAGACCAAGTCACGAGAAAACCAAACATGGGCCTAGCCACTGAACAAAGCACTTGGAGGCTAAACTGTTGAGGAAAGACTACTGTAGAAGCAATCTGGGCCTCAGCTTCTGGAAAGTCAGGATGAGTCACTTTAACTCACTTGCTAAATAAGATAAGACTCAGGCCAGGTTGAAAACCAATGAAGAAAAAGAACATGTCAAAGTGGAAAAATGTCCACCAATGTCTGTCCTCCACGTCCAAAGTCAAATGTTGGACGACAGCTAGGCAATAAACAACCTCATAACCTTTTTCTGTTTCAACGGGGAGCCTGAGTTTTTTGGGTCCATATTGAACTGTTGTAGGTGTGGAGCAATGACAATGATAAAAGGCAGTTGAGCAAAACTTCAATGGGAATAAAACTGTTTAGTCATCAAGGAATTCAAAACATACTAGCAGACATATGCATGTAGCAAGTCTTTCCAGAAGATTCTTTACCAACCCCTGAAAGGCTACCTTGAGAACACCCGTGTTTATTCTTTGCAAACGTGAACACATTCACTCATTTAAAAAACGCCTTTAATGATTCATTAGCATGTGTTATACTAAATTTGTCTTTTCACAGAAATACCACCATCTGCTCCTGTGAGTGGTTGTCTTAGGTGTGGGCGTCTTCTCAGTGGATTGCCAATAAGAACACAAAGGACAAACAACACCACATGATGACACCCCCGTAGCGCCGATGAACACTTAATTATGACTTCTGTTCTGCCTTGGCTTTTTTTTTTTGTCATTTTCCCCCTTGATTATATGTTGTACTCCCTTCTTTTCAAATTAAAACTCTCAAAAGTAAAATCTGCAGTTGTGCCAAAAAGATCATAGCGCTGACATGATAAGTATTTGTCATTTGTCAAGAGAGTGATCCCCTATTTATTGTTTCTTGTGTTTCTGTTTACAGCAGTTACCTAAAACTGTATGACAATTCAAATTATGAGGTGATTATGTGCTCTCTGTGTCGCATTATACCTTAGTCAAATTAAGATCGTATGTGAATATGAGTGTGGATGGTTGTTTGTTTGTATGTTCCCTGCGATTGGCTGGGGACGAGTTCAGGGTGTACTGTGCCTTGTGTCATCACCTCATCATTTGCTGATGTGATCAATGACCCGCAAAAGATATATACCTTTGTGTCTCCATCGTTTACCGTATATTTGAATCCAAAAGCTAGTTTATTTTTAGCCTTGTCGCTTCTTTTGACGTAATTTACAATCACTTGGCTCTGTGAAATTAAACACGACCGGATACATTCGACAACAATAATGGATCGTGTGTGTATTGTTTTGTCAAAAAATAATAAATTGGGGGAAAACGTGTTCTGGTGGTGGTCACCAGTGCTTGGGAGAAGCCGTTCAAACATTTCTTTATGGATGTGCACGTACCGGTATTTTTAATACGATACGGCTCACAAGCTACCAACAATACATTATGTAGCCAAGCAAGCTAATGCTAGCACTAATGGTAGCATGTAAACGTGACTGCATTCAGTTGAATCATGCTACATATTTTCGGTCTGTGTGAAGTAATTTAATTACAATGAAGTAAATTAATTATACTCAGCACCCATTATTTCTGTCATGCTGTAATGCTGGTTTGACCTGACTGATTACAATACATGACCTGAGAATATATTTGAAGATACTCAGTATACAGTACACCAGTATATACGGTATGACTAGATCGGTGATAGATTATCATTTTGTAACAACAACCCAATATCCTTTATCATTATTTAGTTATTAATAAAACATTTTCATTGTTTGGTGAAATAATGCAAGGATTGTGTTTGACCTTCGATGCTCCAATGTGGCTTTTTCTCTCCTGCAGTGCATTCAGAATACCACAATATGATGGACGTATTTCAAAACCCTTATTTGAAGTTTTACCTCTAATGGTGGTTTAGTGTTAGCTACTGTATAGAAGTCCTCCAGGGAAATGCATGTGCATAGTGGTTTGACTCTCGGCAAGGTCGTAAAATCCCAGCTCCCATGCTCCCTCAGGCTCTTTTAGGTGGCCAGTGATGAGTTGAAACCCAGAATGGCGTCAATCACAACGAGCAGACGGGCTTTACTCCCAGATGAATTTGTCCGAATAAATAAAAACTGGAAAAACGGGCACATGAGATTTCATCTCCAGAGAGAGAGAAGGAGCGGTTAATGAGGATGGAAGTCATCCCACAGTGACACACGCGCAAATAGCAATAAGGAAGTCACTGTGGGGTTACGTCTGTTTATGCACCCCAACCCTGTGGAAAAAAATCTTTGGCTCCTTTAGGCTTTTTTTTCTCCAACACTTTGATGTTGCCAATAGGCTACATGCATGAGAGGAATCTATGAAAATACTGTAGCGTATCTTATTAATAAATTGCATTTTGGGGGCGTTTAACATACTTAAAAACACTCCAAAGTTTAGAAACTGGTGTATCCAGGCAAAATTTTACCCGGGACAAAAAATATTACCTATACCTAATATTATATAATATATATCTGCTAATCCATCCATTTTCTTAACCGCTTACCCTCACGAGGGTCGCAAGAGTGCGAGAGCCAATCTTGGCTGTCATTGAACAGGAGGCAGGGTACACCCTGAATTGGTTGCTAGCCAATCGTAGGGCACATGGAGACAGACAATAGTCGCACTCACAATCACACCTAGGGGCAATTTAGAGTCTACAATTAATGCATGTTTTTGGGATGTAGGAGGAAACCGGAGTGCTCAGAGAAAACCCACGCAGGCACAGGAAGAACATGGGAACTCCACACAGGTGAGGCTGGGATTTGAAGCACAGTCCTCAGAACTCTGAGGCCAACACTCTACAGCTGCGCCACTGTGACTCCATCCACGAAAATCATAGAACCTATGCACATTGTTCGTTCCAGGGGTCACACTTGATTGAATTGATCCTATAGGGAATTCTGTCGATTGCCACTAGCAGGTGTTCAAGACAAGAGATGGGGAAAAAAAGATCACAAATGTCTTGCCTCAGGTACAATAAGACTTGGTACAGACATAAAGCTGTTTTTGTCCTGATTTTGTCCTTTCCAAACCAAGGACATTAATGATGATTTTATGTCTTGTAGGATTATTTTCGCAAGATTATCTTGAGGTCAGAGGTTTGGTAGGTGTGGATTTTCCCTGATTATAAGGTCCAAAAGGGGTTGGGGATGACAATTTGAACTATTTCAATGTTTAAGTGTATATATTTATGTGTCACCCTAGTCATGACTTCGTGAACTGTGACATGCAACAGCTAGTCAAAAAAGAAAGAAAAAAAGAAACGACCTTAAATAAAAACTAACATCCATCCATTTTCTGAGCTGCTTATCCTCACAGAGGTGGCGGAAGTGATGGAGCCTATCAAAGTCATCATCGGGCAGGAGGCAGGGTACACCCTGAACTGGTCTCCAGCCAATCGCAGGGCACATGGAGACAGACAACAGTCGCAATCAAAATCCCACCCAGGGACAATTAGACCCGTCAACTAATGCATCTTGTTGGGATGTGGGAGGAAACCGGAGTTCCTGGAGAAAATCCACACAGGCATGGGGAGAACATTCAAAATGCCACACAGGCAGGGGACAGGATTTGAACACCAGTCCTCAGAACTGTCCTTAACAGGCATCCACCGTACCGTCTACTAGGTTAACTGAAGCCTTTAAATTGTCCAGAGGTGTAAATTGGAGTACTGGTAGTGACCAGTATAGCTTTCAATATGTTTCTCTTTGCAAGAAATTTTAATAATACATTTGATAGGGAATTATGTGGCTTCATCATGATCCCACCATGGCTGAAGACCCAAGTGGGACACTACATGCTGGCATAGAAGTTTCATTGCGACAGGAAAATGTAGTTTTTAATTATTAACATCATTATTGTATTCATGCATTTATTTTAAAAACAATATCCAAACAAATTAATTTCAACAGATTTATTCTTATTGTTATTATGTACTGTTTTTAACTGAAATTTCCCAATGTTTACGATTTCTCTTATTCAGTTTACAACTTTCCCTTTCAAACCATGTTTACATATATAATTTTCAAGTCGTTATGATTATAGGATGAAAATGGATCTGTGGCACCTGAGTCAATGCCTAATGCTCCTTTTCAATTGGACCCATTCTACCCCTAACTTTAATTCCTCTGCATCGTGGTCGCTCCTCCATTACTTTTTTCGAGTCCGAGCGGTGACAAGGGCATGACTTTTCATAATCTCCTTCAACCTGGTTGTTAAATGCAGGTTGAAGTGGACCGTGGCGTACAGTAACTGTCTTTGATTGGCTGACAAACAAGTTAAGCGCAATAACTTGTCACTTTCACAAACATAGTGTCTTAAGGCGAGAGCATACTGACCAATTTCCCACCAAAACTGACTGAAGTTCACATAGTGTGCATGATTCGGCGACTGTTTTCATGTATGTTTCTAACTTTGTGTAAGATGTAAGATGATAAGAAAAGCAGCTTTTCAGTTGGCTTGAAAATCTTCTGACAGAGACTAGGCAAAGAAATTGAGGATGGCTGCAAAATTATAGGGAAAAAGACTGCATCATTCCTCCCTAAACCCTTTCCTAATACGAACAAAAATTTAAAGAAAAAGCTCATTGAGGAAAATGACTTATACAACTGAAATAATCCTTTTGAATTGGAATATATTTTTTCATAATATTTGGGATTTTAACATTTTCAACTGTATTCATTCATCATTGAATAACACTTCAAATGGAACTAACTTTTTCTTGTTGTTTTTGTATTGTTTCTGTTTTCACGTCAAAGGATTAGCTTGAAATATTTTATCTCATACTATGAACAGTTTTACTCCTATTTTGAGAGGATAATTTGACTATCACATAAGTTAATAACAGACCCTATTGTAGTATAATGACTGTTGAATAATTCCACACCAGTCACAAGTGCAAAAGATAATAAAGAGGGGAGCAACTTTAAAGATGCGTGGTTAGAGTTTCGCCCAACATATCCTAGTTACTCTGTCAAGGTGTGGCCTAACTTAAGCGGGGTTTACAGGTGGCTGTTAGATTCTAGGCGATTTCTTTCTCGACAACAGCTTCAGTGAGATCCTGTTGCCATTGACGGTCCAGTGTGTAAAACGCAGGGATAATGGGGAGCTTTTCCCTTAAATGGAAAGTCACCCAGGACTCTCTTAGTACCTAAGTTGCAGGGGAGCCTGGGGTAAGTGAGATCTGATACAAAAGAGTTTATAAGACAGTGGTGAGGCCAGCCATAAAATACTTATTAGAGTGGCACTGAAGAGAAAAAAGGAAGCAGAGCTGGAGGGGGGCAAAATTAAAATGTTGACGCTCTCTTTAGAAGTGAGCAGCATGAGTAACATTTGAAACAAGCTCATCAAAGGGACAGCCAATTTTAGATGTTTTGGAGATAAGGTTTGAGAGAGCAGACTTCGATAGTTTGGACCAGAGGCAAGAGAGTGAGTATATTGCTGTAAGGGTGGTGAGGATGGAGCTGCCAGCCAAAGAGTGAGAGGAAGACCAAAGAGAAGGTTGATGGATGTTTTATGAGAGAAGACATGAGGGCAGTTGGTGTTAAAGTAGAGGATGCAGGAGATGCCGTAATTTTTCGTGTATAATGCGCAAATTTTTCCAAAAATATTTTCAAAAAGTCAATAGAGCACATTATATTTAGGTATAGACTAAATATAAAAATAAAATCACATTATATAGTTGTATACAGGTACATAGGGTAGTAAAAAAAAAGGTATACATTTACATTTGGAGATGATATGTCTTATGTTACACATTCATATGTATTCTGGTAATGTGCGCCGCCAACCTGAGATTCCTGACCTGCTCGCGGGAGTTTGCCATTTTATGATCTTTGGTGCAATAGCAACAAATATGTTACGCACTCTCAATCACACCTTGGGGAAATTTAGAGTGTCCAACTAATGTTGCATGTTTTTGGAATGTGGGAGGAATCTGGAGTGCCCGGAGAAAACCCGCGCAGGCAGAGGGAGAATATGCCAACTCCACACACGCATGGTCGGGATCAAACCCTGGACCTCAAAACTGTGAGGCCAACACTTTACAGTGCCGTCCCCTTAATTTTATATTTAAAATAATGTAGTTTGTGGTGGCACAGTGGAGCAGCTCCAGAGCGCTCGCATCACAGTTCCGAGGAACGGGGTTCAATCCCTGCCCTACCTGTGTGGAGTTTGCATGTTCTTCCCGCGCCTGCGTGAGTTTTCTCCAGTTTCCTCCCACATCCCCAAAACATGCAACATTAGTTGGACACTCTTAATTGTCCCTAGGTGTGATTGAGAGTGCGGCTTTTAGTCTCTATGCCCTGCGATTGGCTGACAACCAATTCAGGGTGTACCCTGCCTCCTGCCTGTTGTTGGCTGGGATAGGCTCCAGCACTTACGCGACCCTCATAAGGATAACCAGCTAAGAAAATGGATGGATGGATGGATGGATGGATGGATGGATGGATGGATGGATAGTCACAGGTCATCAAAATTGTGACTTGAGTAAACTTAAGTCAAACTGAGAATGACTCCAGTACCCATCTCTGCTAGACAGGTGAAAGTTGGGATTTTTTTTTTTTTTTTTTTTTTTTAATCATAGGGTGTGGATTTATAATTTATATCTTGTTCCCTCATGAGGTTAAGTGGCAAAGAAAATTTAATTTCAATTAATTAAAATTACAAAAAAATTACTAAAATTCAAAATTGTTGGAAACAAAACCCAGACGTCATATGCCAGGATGGACTTGTCTGGGGTATTCTTGTGTTGCGGGAGAATGCTAATGACTCGTTGTTGTCAAGCACAATAGTTTGGTGCCTGCGTTGCAGTTATTCTAACAGTGTGGTTCATTAGGTTTTCACATTTCCCATCGGGGAGACGAGTGGAAAACACAGGCTTAATAATTACTCCAATAATAAGAAGACGCAGAGGAGGAAGGAAACATCCGGCATACCTGACTGACATCATACTTATTCTCCTTAATTGCTTTTGTGTTTTGTTTTTACCCTCATTTGAAACTGCAGCTTTTAAATGTTTGAAAATCTGCAGATAATTGATGCAGTATTAATATACCTATGTATGGTATGGGCTCAGCTGGAAAGCGCTGACCTCACAGTTCTGAGGTCTCAGGTTCAATCCCGGACCCGCCAGTGTAGAGTTTGCATGTTCTCCCTGTGGCTGCATTGGTGTTCTCCGGGCACTGCGGTTTCCTCCCACATTCCAAAAACATACAACATTAATTGGACACTCTAAATTGTCCTTAATTGTGATTGTCAGTGCGGCTGTTTGTCTCTATGTGGCCTGCGATTGGCTGGGAACCAGTTCTGGGTGTACCGTGCCTCTTGCCCGTTGACAGCTGAGATAGGCTACAGCACTCACATGACCTTTGCAAGGATAAGCAGATAAGGAATTTGATGGATGATATATATTGTGTCTTTCGCATTTATAAATCGCACTTAATAGTCTTGACTGTTCACCAAAATGGACGATGCACTTCATGTTGTCATCTGTTGTAAGACTTGTCCAATGTGATACATTTTAAGACCTTATTAGTTTGTTAGCATGCGTGGAAATCATTAAGCACAAAGGAAAGCAGTAATTGCTCTCTAGGTCAGTAAGCCAAAGTAGCTCACACAGCCTAACATCTTGCCCCTGTACACTCATGGTGTCACATCTAAACTAAAATTATCATACCACAGCAAACAGATTAACATAACTAGCAAATAATAAAACAAATGAAAGAAATACTCAACAAATCGACAAAAGACATCTACTTTAAAGACCATTGACAGGCTCCCAGCATGCTTTTGCGGAACTCCCAGCATGCTTTGTGGCACTAAAGACCTCCTTAGTGTCCTACATACAGGCAGTGTGTAAGGCAATGTAAGCTTCTTGTCCTTACAGATGTGAAATGCAATTGGTCATCACTACCTCATGACTGCAGCATATGATATGTAAAATACAGGCTAAAAGATCTGCTAGCATGCATGCTGACAGCGTTACCAGCGTGTTTAAGTGTACTCTGTAGGACAACAAACACAACAACGTCTGAAAATGTTTGAACTCAGTGTGCACATAAGGTGCACCACATTGTAAGGCACCATGTTTAATGTGGTGCCTCGTCTATTTAGAAGAGAATTTAAGACCTCTACGGTCGTGAAAATACAATAAATTAAGAAAGAAAAGAACTTGGAGATCAAAATCCACGAGTATGTGGGGCAGCAAACAGTGAACCATGAATGTGCAAGGGCAGACTGTGTATGAAAAAAGTGCTCTTCCCTTTGTACGTCTTACATAAAAAGGTAACTGTTTGAGTCTTATTATAGAATGAATCACAAAGAAATACACCATTCAGGTACATAATTTGACTGATATTTTGAGCACATTTTATGGAAATGCTACAACCTATACAGAATTATACTGTAAATTATTTAAAAGTTAAATGAAAACAGATGGACTGAAAACATTTCCCCAAGGACCTTGACACTAAATTGTGTCTAACTGTTACTTTGGATTGCATTGAGTCACTATGCAAAATAGTGTAGACTTATAGACTTATATAGACTTAGAGACAAAGTGTCATGATCCTGCCGCTCCAGCACGAGCTGTGCGGGTGTCCGCGCAGGTGCGCTGATTGGAAGGTGCACACCTGCACCTCATGCAGCCTGATTATGCTGTGGATTTATATGACCGCGATGACAACTGGCCGGCGCCAGTTCGATGATCTTCATGTCCCATTCGTGTGCTCCGGTATCTCTGATTGAACCTGTGTGTACCGACCTACGTCCGTTCTCCGACCACCCTTGTAAGCCTGACTCCTTTGATACTTCTGCCTGCGTTGATTGTTTCCCTGTGTACCGACTCCTGCCGGCCCGCTCACCTGCTCTCTTCGCCCAACGTCCCAACTACCGCTGCTGCACCGGACTGCCTGCTCGATCCCCTACCTCTGCATATAATAAACGTGTCTCTTCTTGAACTACCTTGCGTCTTCCGAGTTCCTGCATTTGGGTCCTACTCTCGTTCCGATGGGACGTGACACAAAGTTATTGGATCACATAAACAACTGAAAACTGCAGAAAATATTAGCTTGCCATGGAAAACGTCCTACAAGATTATGAAGTGTGCCTGTGGAATTATATTTGTTGAGTTATATGAGGATTCCAAAAGCTTGTTCATCCACACCACCTATTTGAAGCATGCCTCCGTGTACCGTGCTTTGTGCAATGGGGACAAATAAGGTTCTCCTCAAACTGTTTCTTCAAAGAACATGTTGTGCTGAGATGAGCAATTTGAATAAGTCTGAGTAACCAATAAGTGTTGAATTCATTGAACAAACTCATCTCAAGGCTTCTGTTCTAATGATGTATCTTGTCATAAACTAATACATCCCCTTGTCAAATCTGCCATGAATGTTTCACCGAAATGTAATTTTTTATTATTATTATCAGAACTAAAATAGATTATTCATCAAGTAACAGCACTTTTATGCACTCAAGAGTAGTAGAGAGACTGGTAATAACCCTATTGCCCTTTTCTCTCCAGTGCTCCCCTTAGGAGAAACCAATCAATCAAGCAGTAAAATAGCAAATTATCCATGTCTTCCCTTTCATATTTTTTAAGTGTGCCCAGGACATCGGCGGAAGGCTCCACCTTTAACCTTTTTATAAAGATAATTTTCCACTGAGATAATTTAGCTTTGCATTAGCGTGGAATAAGTGATAAGCTCAGGTGCTCTCATTAGTGCCCCGCCGTTCACTTTCTGGCTGGCACCCTCTTTACCTTTGAGCGCATTGGTTAAAATGCCAGACAGACAAGTTGGCGTCGGCCAAAAAGGTCTTGGGGAAACGCTACACAAGTCAGCGTGGGTGTCAGCCGGATTGCAGATTGCTGTCATTCATTTTCACACGCATCAAAAGCATATTTAACGAGACTCACACGCACACACTTTGGCCCGGTTTCATAAATAGCTACAAACGCTGTATAACATCCCTAATTTTTAGGAGGGCGCTCTCCCAGCATGCTCCCCTGAACACGGTGATGGTGCTGCAGTGGCCAGAGTGCGCAGCAGCAAGTTCCTGGGAGTGCACATCACCAACAATCTCCCAATGAACCAGCAAGACCTCATCACTGTCCAAAAAAGCTCACGAGATCCAAACCCCCAACTCCCATCACGAGCCTGTTCTATAAGGGGACCTCAGAGAGCAGTCTAACCAACTGCATCACCGTGTTATACAGAGCATGCACTGTATCCTGCCACAAGACTATCCATTGGATAATGAGGGCAGCTGAGAAGATCATTGGAACCTCTCTTCCCTCCCTGCAAGACATTTTCAGAACCTGTCTCACCCACAAAGCAGTCTGCAAAGCGAGGGATGCCACCCATCACACAACCTCTTTGGTTTGCTGCCATCAAGGATGAGACTGCGGAGTCTGTGGGCCCGAACTAGCCGACTCAGACAGTTTCATTCATCAGGCTTTCAGGAATCCTAACTCTCTTCCCCCTCCACCTTTTTTCCTCTGCCCACATATATTCACATGCACGTTCAGTACATGCCATACTCTGTATTGAAGATTTGACAAAAAAATCCCCCTGACCAAAATTAGAAAACATGCAGCTAAAACTATAAAAAATGAGGTGCCCTTACAGGATTGTATAATTGGATCATTGAATGTAATGTACTCAATTTGGCTGTCTACCAGTTCAGGGTGTACCCCGCCTATAGCTCAAAGAGAGCTGGAATAGGCTCCAGCACAGCCGCGACCCTACTCAGAGTAAGCTATACAGAGAATAAATGGATAAATCTAATGATGTTCATCAAAATTCATCAAGATGGCGCCTACCAGTGTGGCAGCCTTCGGCATGTTCTCTCTTGTACTGTTTATGTTTGTGTGTGTTTCGAGTGTCTCGGGACTCAAGTATACAGCAGAGGACTTGCTAAACATCAGAGTTTCTTTTCGGGACATTTTTTTCAACATCTCTTGCCAATTAGCAGAATCTTTTTCCAGAGTGACTCGTCAGCACACTCTTCAAAGCCTCGCATCGATGGCGATGGAGAGGGTCACGAGCCAGTACACAAGTTCGCCTGCGCAAGAGGGGACATCGACTAGCGCTTCCGTCGATCCATCTCGTGAACCTAACCAACAAAATGGATGAACTTCCGATTCTGATCAAGACCTGCAAAGACTTTGGACGTTCTACTGCCATTTGCTTCACGGAGTCTTGGCTTTGTGGACGTGTCCCAGATGCCGCCATTACTCTGCCCGGCTTTCATCTTTCTCGTGAGGACCGCATCGCAGAGCTCGCATGGAAAGCGAAAGGCGGTGGAGTATGCTTTTATATCAATGAGAAATGGTGAACAATGGGATGACTGCACATTCTTAAGGTGAGGATGACCGGAGCCATATATTGTGAGGTTTTGGGGAACAACCTCTTTCCATCTGTCAGAGCATTGAAGATGGGTCGTGGCTGGGTCTTTCAACATGACAATGACCAAAGCAGACAGGAAAACCAAGCAGTGGCTCCGTAAGAAGCATATCAAGGTTCTGGCGTGGCCAAGCCAGTCTCCAGACCTAAACCCAATAGAAAATCTTTGGAGGGAGCTGAAACTCCGTGTTTCTCAGCGACAGCCCATAAACCTGTCTGATCTAGAAAAGATCTGCGTAGATGAGTGGGCCAAAATCCCTCCTGCAGTGTGTGCAAACCTGGTGAACAACTACAGGAAACGTTTGACCTCTGTAATTGCAAACTAAGGCTACTGTACCAAATATTAACATTGGTTTTCTCAGGTGTTCAAATACTTATTTGCAGCTGTATCACACAAATAAATTGTTAAAAAATTATACATTGTCATTTCTGGATTTTCTTTTCAGATTATCTCTCTCACAGTGGACATGCACCTACGATGAAAATTTCAGACCCCACCATGACTTCTAAGTGGGAGAACTTGCATTATAGCAGGGTGTTCAAATACTTATTTTCTTCACTGTATAAGGAATAGTTCCTAACAAACAGAAATGTCCTTGTTCTTTGTTCTTGTTACTTTATTGTTTATTCTGAATGTCGTACCAGGGCAGCATGGACTGCCGGAAAAAAATTCCTCCTGTTTTTACACGCTTGACCAGGTAAAGCTGATTCTGAGGTTGGCTGCATGTAAATAATCAATTTGGATTACTGCAATCTGAAAAAAAGAGTTTGCTTTTGTTAACATGGACACCTTTAGATGTGCTTCCATGTCATAGTGCGATAACTGACTTCCTGTATATGCTACGCTAACAAATATAACAAGGGTTGGTGACATGATTTTTTTTAAGATGAACTTTATTTTTGGCTAGTGTCTTCAAACAAAAGTTAAGTACATGTATCTCATCTCTACAAATGCAAGTCAAAAGTAGTGTTTGGGGTGTGTTGGGAAATTCAGTCTTATGCTCCCACCGCGAACCAAGACAGCAGTACCCGAAGACTGAGCGTGCTCCACTTTCTATAACTTTACTACAGAATGTGAAGACCATTGGTAGTGATGCGTCAGTACATTTGCTGCAATCAATGTGTCAGTTGTACTTATGTCGACCGGTACACACTCACTACCAACTCTCTGAGTTCCAAAAGGTTGCAGTTAGCGGAAAGCTCACCCAAAGTGAATTTCTCAATGCACCCTATGTTAATATGCTGTGCATTTGTGTTGGTGTGAGCTAAGTGTAAGCCAATATGTTTATATTATAGATATCTGCAAAGGTATGTATCAACCAAAAGTGTATACAGTGTTGTGTAAGTGTGGAGCCAGTAATTTCTGACTATATTCTGAACTATCCATAACAGAAATGCACATGACGACTAACTACAATGTCTAAAAAAAAAAAAAAGCTGAATATTTGTAAAATGAGCTTTTGGGCCAATGACGCCAAGGGGTTTGTTGCAGGTTTTCCGCACATAATCAACTCGTGTACTAAGCAGTACCAGCAGCACAAACACAATGCTCATTGATGACTCTGACAAAGTTTAACACACTAAAATTGGAAATACAATCACTGCTTCAAGTTGCTCAAAAGAAAACAGAGGTGGGTCGTAAAGCGTTACATATTTTCAAGTAAAATTTTCAACAAACTGTACTTGAGAGAGTATTTTAAATGCTTTCTTAAATGCTTACTTTATACTTTTACATTAGTATTTATTTGACAAAGGATCAATACTATTACCCTTTAGAATAATCGACATCTACTTTTAATTTTTTCCTTCAGCCCGTGTGCGTGTCTATTTTCAGATTCCATCTTCGACTTTTGCATAGGGCTTTTGTTGCACCACTCAAACGGGATCAGTAGTGTCATCTGACTCAAATTCACCAATCAAACCATACAAGGCTGTCACATGACCTGCGCACTTCGCCTTCATGAGCCAATCAAAGTGACTCATTTTCGGGGGAAAAAAACATCTGCGTGAAAAAAAATGCAAATGAATAGGTTGTAGCGCCGGAGAAAAGGAGTCGGAGGCGGAGT